>NW_026634155.1:40520-52585 GCF_024868665.1 Triplophysa rosa
CTAAGTGTAAAGGACAAGGAATATGGTGCGAAGGGTGTGCGGTCGTGTTCTGGAGCAGGAGAGCATTTTGCACGCACGAGCGGCACGTCCACCCCGAGATCCGCAATCGTAAAAGGATTGCGGGTCGTACTGCCCAGGATGATCCCGAGAGGGCTGAGGAGGAGGTGAAGGCTACAGATCCCCCGCCGGTTGATCGCACCGGCGTGATGACACGTTCAAAGCGCCGAAGAACTGATGAGCCAGTTAACAGGGTGACGCCGTTGGAGCCTGCCGCGAGTTCGTCAGTCCCTCTACTACCACCCAACTTGCCAGAGGGCGGGCTTAAGGAATCTCTCCGAGAGCTCGCCCGAGAAATGGTGAGCGAGGTTGAGGGTGACGGCACGGAAGATATCCCTGTTCTGGCTGCCTGGCTTGATGACAGTGACCAGGTACCTGCAGCATGTTGAGTGAGCTTCTCAATGATAGAACTGGTGATGCCCCGACTACCTCCCGGAGTAGGAGGAAGCGCAACTCTCGTAGGGTCCCAGCACGGAGGCCAAGATTCTTATCCCAGCGTATGACCTACCACCAATACCAGCGTTGGTATCATAAAGAACCGACCCGCCTGGCGAATGTTATTCTCAACGGTATCGGCACCATGCGATGTTCTATCGAACCGCAGGTCATTCATGCGACTTATGATGAGAAGTGGGGGGTCGCTTCGCCTTTTGGCGGGTTGGTTGGGTTTCGGACCTACGAGTTTGCGACTAATGGCCATCTGGTCGGGGCTATCACAACTGATGAGGTACAGGAAAGCCTAAGGCGAACAGCAAGTAATTCTGCAGCGGGCCCGGACAGGGTTCATAAGCAGGGCATCCTCGAATGGGACCCCGACTGTGAGACCCTCACACGCCTGTTCAACATGTGGTGGTTCAATGGAATCGTACCTACCCGTCTGAAACGGTGTCGTACGGTACTTCTGCCCAAATCATCTGACCCAAGGGAAGGGATGGAGATAGGAAACTGGAGGCCTATCACCATCGGGTCAATGATTTTAAGGCTCTTTTCTAGGGTGTTGGCTAAGCGGCTGGTCGATGCGTGTCTGCTGCAACCTAGGCAACGGGGATTTTGTCCTGCCCCCGGGTGTTCGGAGAATATCGAGTTGCTGCGCGGTATGATCCGACACTGCAAAACAGAGCGTGCAAGCCCATTGGCGGCATTCCCGATATTCCCTTGAGGGTTGGGGTGAAGCAGGGGGATCCTTTGTCGCCGTTGCTCTTCAACCTGGCTTTGGATCCTCTACTTCATGCCCTGGAACGCACTGGCTATGAGTATCGTGTCGCGGGGTCAAGGGTAACGAGTCTGGCGTTCGCCGACAACCTCCTGCTGGTGAGCAACTCTTGGCATGGGATGAGGCGGAACCTCGATATTGTTGAGTCCTTCTGTCGGACTACTGACCTGAAAGTCAACATGAGGAAATGCCACGGCTTCCTCCTCTGGCCGTGCAGAGCATCGTACACGATCAATGATTGCAACCCATGGGTTCTGGGTGGTACGAATCTGCACATGGTGGGTGTCGAAGATACCTTTCGGTATCTCGGCATTAAATGCAATCCATGAGTTGGGATTGTCAAACCGGATCAGGTCAGTCTTCTCGGCCTTTGGATAAGACATATCGGGGCTGCCCCACTGAAACCATCGCAGAGGGTTGTGCTCCTCAACCGGCACGCGGTGCCCCGACTCCAGTATCAGGCTGATCACGCCGAACTCGGGTCAGTCACGCTTGAACATCTTGACGGGATGATACGGTCGGCAGTGGCTTGGAAGGCTTGGCTGCGCCTTCCAAAGTCGACTTGTGATGGTATACTGTATGCAAGGAACCAGGATGGCGGCCTGGGGATATGCAAACTTCCTCGACATGTCCCGTCGGTTCAAGCAAGAAGGTGGTTACGGTTTTCTGTCTCCTCAGACGCTATGGTGCAGGCGTTGGCTACGAATGACTGGGCGAAACAACACTTTCGGCGATTATGGCTGAGAGCCGGTAGGAGCGCTGACTCCGTCCCACTATTGGGGGTGTGGACATTGAACGCAAATGAAGACAACACCGGCTCATTGATGCCCGCCTACCCGAAACCGTGTGACTGGAGGATGGTGGAATTTGATAAGTGGAAGGAGTTGCCGGTTCAAGGGAAGGGAATAGCCAACTTCCGAGGTAGCAACACGAGCAACCACTGGCTGAAACAACACACAGGGTTCTCTGAGCGCTGCTTCTTGGCAGCGCTTCAGGTACGAGCCAACGTGTACCCGACCCAAGAATTCCAGTGCAGGGGTAGGGCCAAGGTCGCCGCCTCCTGTCGAATCTGCCCATATCGATTGGAAACAATCTTTCACATCTTGGGGCAATGCCCCGGGGTACAAACTTCACGGATTTCCAGACATAATAAAATATGTCGTCTTCTGGCGGCTGAGGCCAAAGAGCTCGGATGGGAGTCACACTGGGAATGGTCGTTCTCTACTTCCTCCGGGGAGTTGAGGCGGCTGGACCTGGTGCTCGTCCGAGGCTCGGAGGCACTAGCCATTGATGTCACAGTGCGGTTTGAGTACGACTCGAACTCACTTCGTGACGTGGAGAGGGACAAGGTTTCGTACTACGGCCATCACCGCACACTGATCGCCAGGAAACTCGGAGTAAGCGATCTGCAGATCTTTGGGTTCCCTCTGGGGGCCCGGGGTCTGTGGTACGCTGGCAACGGGCGGGTCCTGACAGCTATAGGCATGGGACGATCTGTAGCGCGAAGGTTCGCTCGTTTGGTGAGCAGGAGAGTTCTTCTCTACTCGCTGGACACTCTGCGTACCTTCATCAGGGCCTGTACTCCGGCACCAAGGCTGAGGAGGAGGCGGCGTTAGGAAGCCACCAGGAACATGGTCATCTTCACAGCAACCATGTCCCGAAGTTACCCCGGAATTGACTGTCGGTATCGGATTTGAGGGTTCCACAACAAGCTACCACGTAACTATGACGATAAGCGAAGTCTCTTCTTTCTGTGTTCGTCTGTTCTTAATCCACAGGATGGTGACGAAGGAGGCAGGAGAGGGGGCCTAGCAACTACCAACCAACCCTATCGGACAAGCACCGGACCCGAGCGGACAAGGCAATCGCAGGAGACAGTGGGATCTCGTAATGATTCAAACCGAAGCCGCACTCTCTATCTTTCCGGTAGTACGGTTGGAGAAGACTAATCGAGAAACCTCCAGGTACCACGGCGGCAATCCTAAACATTCATGCGCTGCTATACGATGACTAACATGCTCTTTCCAGGTTATACATACACACAGTATTTCTGGATAGCATAGGAGACGGACTCCTACGGAAAATCCGGAAAGGAGGACCCCCTCTCTCCCGTCCAGGTACGGGTGGGAGCTTTACTGGCTGGTCCTCCCATAAATCGGCCAAATGCAGGCCTGTAATCTTAGTGAGTCTACAATGTTCATTCCAAGGCTGAAAACTAAACCAATACTTTGTTTTACCACAGACATTCCCACCATCATCCTTTCAGAGGAAGAGGCCATTCGTCGTGTTCAATTGTGTTTTTCATGCTTCTATTGTGGAAAAAAAACAGAAATTTAACAAACTCTTCCTTCCATCAGATCACCACTTTGACATCGATGACATAAAAGATCTCGGTTTTAGTATGTTAATGAATTTGTAGTACTTTTGTTAGTTCTGTTTGTTATTTATGTTTATTTATCGTTCCTAAGTGTTCTTTACTTGTGTATTATGAATTGTTTTAAAATGTTCTGTAGAAATAGTTTTTTTAATATTCTAGATTAATAGTTTTAAAATTATTGTATATAGTTTGTAAATATTCTATATAAATTGTTTATTTAATAATTTATAAAAAAATGATACGTTTATAATTACACATTCACATTATGAATAAAATTAGATGTTTCTCAATGCATTGTCACTTTTATATGACTGCACACTCATTACTTAAGTAATTCAATTAAATATTTTACGTGAATGTGCCATGTAATAAGAATGTTATAACCATGTGTTAAACATTTGATGTAAATTGAAATGAGCATATTTAGCTTTTGGACAGAATAACACATTAAAAGTCCTGTTTTTCATTCACCTGTTTCTCCTAGCTATAAAAATGGCTACTTGAGTCATTCAAGCAGAGCTCCTTCATTCCTCTTCCCACAGGATATGTTGTCATAAATCAAGAAATGTCTCTTCAGTAGACTTTTCATAATGTCAGGCTTTGTAAAGTTCTTTTAAATGCGGCAGCCGCAGCAAGTGTGCGTTCAGAGACCAGCCCCGTTCACCAATTGTGTGGTCTGTCAAAACATTAAAAATGAAACTGTTGATGCAGTTTACCAAATGAAAGCATGTTGTGAAATATATACATTAAACAGGACGTGATGAGATATTTGTGTTATATAATGTGACGGTCCAGAAACTGGCGGCACCAAAAACTTCTCTCTCTCTCTCTTCCCGTACACACCATATACACATACATACTTGCTTCTGAAGGATCTGAGTTATAGTTAAAGTTAACTTGGCCATTTGAATATTTAGTCATTGGAACAAGTACACAACTCAAGTGTTTCGTAGTTCGGGCTTGCAGTATAATCTTTACGTAAATAACAGTATTTTGTTATGTGCAAGTAATAGACACACAACAAATATTGTATTGTGTAAATAAATATTTTCTTTGTGTAAACAACGGATTCACAACCAACATGGATTTTGTACAATATTTTTGTGTAAAAAAACCATACATGTAAATATCTCGATTTATAATAAACACATACTTTTTGTGACATGCAGTGCTCCTGCACGAGCGTTTACGGACCAATTTCTCCTCAGAGACGAGTTGCTGATTCACTCACCGTTAGTGACTGTGGCCTTCTAAAATGTACAAAATCGTTGCATTGCTTATTCTTCAGCTTCTTTTATTGTGAAAAAATAGAGAAGTCAAACAATTTACAGACAACAATTACGACGTATGATCCTAAGACAGAGGTGTCAGCATCTTGCAAGTCTGTCAGGAAGTTGCTGAAGAATGGCGAGTATGTCAAGTATGAAGTAATGAAGCATGTCAAGGACATCGCTGTTGTAGTAAAAACTGCTTGATGGATAAAAGGGACTTATCTCTGTTGGCCATGCAGGCCAGTCTTCTCTGCACCGTATGTGTTGTAGATTGTGTTACACGCCAGTCAAACCTGCTCACTGTGTGACCCTAAACATGTAAAACATTGTAAAAGCCTCAAGTTAAAAGTTCTTTTTGTTGTTTTTTCTTTCATTAAATTAATGTCAAGGCTATTTTATTTAAGATGAAAGCCATGTATGTAGTATGTGGTTCTCGTTTTCATGAATTTACAGCACCCAAAGTTCACAGCACTGTTATGTTAATAAATCACTCAGACACTTGTACAGTTTAGTCCAAATTCCAAACATCACACCAGATACACAACTGTCCAGCACACTATTCCCTGCCAGCTGTGAACAATATACAGTACATCCATATACCCACGACCATACAGGCCTTGCTTGACCACTGAAATGTGATCAATTGTTTCTCCAGCTGTGAACAAGATACATCCATTTGTTTAGACTCTTTGAAAAGGTCACATTCTAAGCTTTATAATGAAATGAAACATGTGCGTGTTGCTGCAACATCGTAGAGAAGGAGCCGGGACAGCACAGCCATCAGAATTTAAATAAATCAAATAAAAAGGAATTTTACTGCAGCCATCAGCCCGCGGTGCATCGCCCCAGACATGGGACCCCACAGCAGGGTCTCTGAAATAAAATAAAATATATATACAGTATTCCTCTATCAACTTACAGTTGATTTCATTTAAACTAATAAAAAAGTACTTTATTTAAATAAAGAACTCTATACAAAGAATAAACTATAGTTAATAATAAGCAGAAAAAAAATGTAGTTGAATTCGCGAATGCATTCCGGTCCCTGATGGTCAGTTCACGGTCACTTTCCGGGGGTTTCCCGCTCAGTCTGTTGGTGATTGTGTTTCGGAGGTCTCACAGGAGATGGGTGTGAAACAGGAAACTTCTGACCAAAACGGGAGTGTTGACAGGTATGATTATAATCAGTGTTGCTTTTCCACGCTGGGAGCAGTTACAGGAGTCAAGGGTTTCAAAGATGATGCCATGGTGACTTCTGGACAGGTAGATACATGTGATGATTTGATTTGGATGGGTTTTGATTGTGTTGCTCATGTAGTTTGTGGAAGTTTATGAATTACATCATTACCCAGCGTCTAACTGGAGCTATGCTGCATCTAACCCCCTTCAAAAGCTGTTGTTTATGCTATTGTAGTAGCGTTACTTGTGTTTGTACTGTAAGTGTTCTCACTGCTGAATGAGACATGATTTTATTGATCCAAGAGCTTCTGGTTTGTGCGCATTCATGTGTTTTGGAGGAGGCGTGGCTTTGGACGGTGATTCACATGGAGGGTGGGATCATGATTTCAGTGCTAGCAGGCTAAAGTTAGCATCTTACCAAATCATCCATTCCACCTTTAAATCTGGTTTTAGCCAAATCAAACACAACACATCAAGCTGATGAATTATATCATGAGCTAAAAGAGTTTTAGTTCAGAGGGAGTAAACTGAGTTGTATCAATTATTTATCCACATTGTGTTTTTAATGAAAGTAAATTACAGTAATTAATGTTAAATATTTTTTTGTATTTACTAGTGTGAGGGACAGAGAGTCTCTGTTATGATATTTTGGACACAAGATCATTGCATGTTGTGGATTTTGTGTTTTCTGTGACATGTGAGAGCTAGTAGACGGTTGGTCAAGTCATTCTGTCTGCTCCCTGACCTGGGCCCCAGCGGGTCAAGTTTTAACATTAAGACTATGTGCCATATTTCTAGACAGGAGATCAGCCCCAGCTCAAGAGGGATGGAGACCGTCTCTTTTCAACAGGTCAGGTCTGCCCCAAAAACTCTTCCAATTATATTTAAAACTTATATTATTCCTTTTTATTATTTGTAAACCCTCAAAATGGTAAAACCTTGCAGCTCTCATTGCTGCCCCACTGCCCAGATGTTTCACCATGATACCACTGAAATCACCAATTTCCCACATTTTACTTTCTAAAATTGTGTGTTCTCTGAGACAGACGAACAACTTATAAATTCTGGCTGAATAATGTTCTCTCAGAAGAACCAGTCATGTGCTATGAGGTGCCCTTATAAAGCTTCAATCTAATAGTGTTTGTATGAGACACAGCTGCTCTCCAATGTCCAGTTTAATGAGTAAATTGATGTGTGAAGTCATCAGTTCTTCCTTCACCAATGAGAACACATAAGATCTGATGATGATGATGATGATGAGCAGCAGCTGTACACATTCAACAGCTCTTGTATTTCAGCACTTAAATACACTGACTCAAAACTTATATTTATATTTTACAATCATATAATCTTGATAGTGTTTATATTTACTGAATAAGGTCACGTTAGAGATTGACATCAAATATCAAAAATAACTTTGAACTTTGTTTCTCAATTCTATAGATTTCACAGACTGGGTCACATGTCCTACGACTACAGACATCAGCTCTATGCTTTGTATTTATAGGCACCACAAAGATTCAATCATCTATAAGTTTCCTGAAAATGAATTTTAGTAATTTGTTATTATTATTTATGAACGTCTACATCCAAATAATCTGCAGCAGGTCTCTGAGGTGTATCTGAAACATTTGATGGAAACATAATTGTCCTTGAAGTGTATTCACACAGCAGATCTTTACTATAAACAGATTTATTGGTGTGCATGTTTTACTAAAGCAAACCTGAAGCTTCTGTGACATGTTTGATTACTTCAATGCTTCACTGATGCTCTGCTGTAGAGAAACCTACCACACAAATCACTGTTTGTGTTCTTCTCATTGTCATTGCACCATGAAACCACTAATATCATTCAGTGTTTACAGATACACACTAACATGACTAATAATGAAACTATTTCCACCATAACTTTGTTTTCTAACACACCAAAATGCTCAACAAAATGACAAATTCCAGAGAAAATAAAAACACTGCTTCCCTATTTTTGGTCCACACCCCTTCTTGAACCCTAAACTCCCTGTTAACGTACTAATTTACTTCCCAGTCGACATAACAGTGACTCCAGATTACTGTGGTATCTGGGGTTGTATGTATTAAGCTTCTTTGAGTAAGAATGATGTAATTTTACTCTTATTCCTAAATTTAAGAATGCTCATATATCACGTTACCATAAGTGATGTGTAATGTGCCATTGGGCAGAAGAATGGTTGTTGGCTCATTTATGCTCATAATTTATCACATGTCAGTATAGTGATGTATAAAGTGTCATAATGTAGAGTACAGGTTCCTAAATCAGTTATGCTCATGATATATCACATGTCATTAGAGTGATGTGTTAAGTGCCATTTAGTCCAATAATGGTCCTTTGGTCTGGTTCTGGAATACAGGCACAGTATCCACTCTATTTTTGGCATAAATGTGGGCGCCGCCATCTTTGAGCTGTTTGTGATTAGACTTCCGGTGAGCCACTATGGCTAATGACAGTCGTATTGCGAGTGAGACGAGTGTGCTGTTTTGACTGGCAAGTTCGTATTTATTATGGAACCCAAAGGTACAAGCATAATGTGTGCAGTTAGAGATTGCTATAATAGCCGGTACAAAGGCAAAAAATGTCTACAAAACATTTGCTTTGAACATAATACACGCACCAGAGCTGAATCTGGATGTGGTGCACCCATGATCTGTATCGTTATTCATTATTTTAACCTACTGGATGCCCTTTCTCCTGGACAATTCACCTACTTGACTACAATAACTAATAAACTATTACTAACATTTATTAATAAACGTTCAAAGGCAGGAGTCTACAGGGAGATTTGGCACAACTAAAACAGTATGCAAATAGTGGTATAATAATATTACCAGCAGCAGTTAAAAACTTAATAGGCTAAAGCAAACCTACCTGATCGCAGCTGCATGACTAACAGTTACAGGACTTGCCCTGTCATTACATTATATTTTCATTCATTTGACAGACGCTTTTATCCAAAGCACATTTAACATTTTATTAACACGCTAAACCATAGGCTACTGCTAGCCTTTACCAGGCCATGTTACTAGGAGGATTAAAGCTGAAGCAAGGGAGAGAATGAACAACATGAAATATTGTCTTTATTTAATAGACATAAAAACAGACAGTTATTGGTTATTATTTGTTATACTAACTTGTTAGTTATTGGGGGCAGTCGTGGCCTAATGGTTAGAGACTCGGACTTGTAACCAAAACATTGCCGGTTTGAGCCTCAGTACCTGCAGGGAGTAGTGGGAGTGAATGATCAGCGCACTCCTCCACCGTCAATACCACGGCTGAGGTGAGTCCCTTGAGCCAATGCACCGATCCCCCCAACTGCTCCTCGGTCGCCGCAGCAATGGCTGTTCACTGCTCCGGGTGTGTGTGTGTTACTCACTGCTGTGTGTGTGTGCTGTGGAAAATTATTCAGTTAGAAGTATGATTTAATTACCAATATAATCAATAAGTGTTTTCTTTCATTAAATCATTAAGCTGTGTGCTTTTAATGTGTTTGCTTGCTTGCTCTAATGGAAAAATACTGCTGTGCTATGAGGAACTCACCAAGAGCTGCATGAATAAAAAACAGGATGTGGGTTAAAATTATGTTTTATGGTTCTAAGACCAAAAATAAAGAGTCTCATACACTAATGAATTTCGTGTATTCCTTTACTCAACTCTTTGCACCTGTTTCTTTCTGTCACATGTTTTTTTATCTTCCTCTAACATTTCACCCCGTCTCCACACGTTACACAATACTGCCATCTAGTGGTAACTTATACAAACAGCAGTTATACACTGATCATTACAATTAGAGATCACTCATATTCAACACGAAATCGACGCAATTTGTTTGCTTACACACCATTGAATCAATGTTGATTTCAGGTCGGTGAAATTACTTAACAATTAACATAAATAACATTAAAAATGAACATTCAACATCTCAAAATACTTAAAACTAATAGATACTGTTTGTGGAAAAATTCAGTTTTGTAGTTCAAAAAATCTCTCAAGAAGGTCCGGTGTAAGGAGTTAACTTTATTTGCTCGAGCCAAACAAAGTGAGATGTTCAAGTCATCTAAAAACCAATGTTTTCAGTCTACAGTTATAGTAAAACTTCTGAAAGGTGGTCCTCTCTAAAACCAATCAGGTATTTTCCCGTTATCTCTTATTTTTATTAACCAATTGTTAATTGTCTGCCACCAATAAGTCCCAGGTAAACAAGGTACGTATCTAATGGTGGTACGCTGGTTATTACATCATTTTTAAAATAATTTGCATACAATGGTTACTACACGAGACCACCAAACAAGCCATGGTCTCCATACGAGACGGCGTGGCGTCGTGCGTAATCATGGTTACTTTTAAACAGTGGAAAATCCCCAGTTTAGAGAGACACAACAGGCTCCAAACTTTAGGCCTCTAAAAACATCACTGGATTTTACCTTGTTACATTGTGCTCAAATGTGCTTTAAACATGCTTAAAGTGACATTAAGTGCATTTATATGAACAATCATTGGTTACAGGTACAGATTGTGTCATTAAATCATCAATTCTTCTTCAAATAATCAAATTATCATCATAAACCTACTTATATGTAATTATTCTTATTGATATGATTTCAGATCAACCCATCTATGTACTAATGTTCCTATGAATACTTCTCAATACTTTTTAGGTATTTTATCAAGTGCATTTATAACTGTGGTGAAAAACAGTGCTCAATACATGTAAAAAAATCTATATGTGCCAGAAATTACACAATATGATCTGTGATGTCATTAAATTACTGTACAAGTAATTACTTTTGCATATTACTTAGTTTATATTACATAGTTTTTTGTATATGTAGAAACTTGCTTGTACTTTAAGTTGTATATAAAAATAAAATCTGTCATTTTACTCACCACTTGTATTAAATTATGTATCTTTGGCAAAAAGATGATATAAAGTTGTACTTTTTTTCACTTATTTACAAAATAGTGAATGTAATTATATTCTTCATTCACCATGATATTTCAATGTTTTTCTTTTAATTTGATGATTATAACTGACAACTAATGAAAATCCCAAATTCAGTATCTCAGAAAATTAGAATATTACTTAAGACCAATACAAAGAAAGGATTTTTAGAAATCTTGGCCAACTGAAAAGTATGAACATGGTCATGTACAGCACTCAATACTTAGTTGGGGCTCCTTTTGCCTGAATTACTGCAGCAATGCGGCGTGGCATGGAGTCGATCAGTCTGTGGCACTGCTCAGGTGTTATGAGAGCCCAGGTTGCTCTGATAGTGGCCTTCAGCTCTTCTGCATTGTTGGGTCTGGCATATCGCATCTTCCTCTTCACAATACCCCATAGATTTTCTATGGGTTATGTTGGACTTTTAGGCAGTCCTGCATGTTCAAAAATTTGCACAGAGACGTTCTCCAAAATCGATTAGAAGTTTATTATCAGATGTAAAAAGGAGTAACAAAGCTTTGGGTTGTCAGACGATCTCCTCACTCCACCACAAGCCAACAACCCAAATTATTCAAAAACACACATATTTATTCAGTATTTGACGTCGTGCTCATGCTCATCTTCTGACTCCTCCTTGCCTTTTAAGGAGTGCTGCTCCCTTTCCACCAATCACCGTGCACCACGTATATCTGCAAAACAACATCTTTGCAACACATTTTCTGCAACCTGCGGTCAGTTGCTAATTTGAGGAAGTGTTCCCTAGAGACAGTTTCATATCGCAAAACAACATGTAAAAATACTTTCATAAAAAACTCAATCATCTAATGCTTTAATTATGCAGCATTGTTTCTTAATCCTATGATTCAATAAAACACATCAAAACTCATGATTATACTTAAAACATATGCATTGGATTAATTCATAACATCCTTCCCTATGTGACTCTTTGTCAGCAGTTATTTTGCCCCCCCCATCAGAACTAAATGTTCTATCAG
>NW_026634155.1:53766-105182 GCF_024868665.1 Triplophysa rosa
ATTGCCAGAATCCCTGTGAAGCATCTAACTTGCTGAAATACTGTGCGCCAGTCATTTCTCTTGTGATCTCCTCACGCTTTGGAATCTGGTAGTGCTCCCTTTTTATATTTGCATTCAGGTCTTGAGGATCCATGCATACTCTCAGATCACCGTTTTTCTTTTTAACACAAACCATTGAGTTCACCCAGTCTGTAGGTTCCTCCACTTTCTTAATTACTCCTAAAGCTGTCATCCTGTCAAGTTCCTTTTTTAGTTTCTCTTTCAGTGGCGCAGAAACCCTTCTTGGAGCATGAACTACAGGGTGAGCATCTTCTTTGAGCTGAATTTTTCAGGCTTGAGGAACAGAGCACTAAATATTGTACTTTCAATACACCTTTTGGGCGTTATTGTTATCTGAGATTACCTTTTGGAATTATTTCCGCTGCTGAGATTTTTCATCGTGCCATGGAAAATGTCATCGAAGGACTGGAAGGTGTACGTGTATACATCGACGATATAGTAGTCTGGGGCACCACACTAGAGCAACACAATACCAGGCTGAGAAACGTATTCCAGAGAATTCAAAACAATGGAGTTAAACTCAACAAGTGTAAATGTCAATTTGGGGTCAAAGAGCTTGTTTTTCTGGGTGACAAACTATCTGAGCAAGGTGTTGAACCTGAGAGATCAAAAGTCCAAGCTATCCTTGACATGCCGACACCCACTGACAAACAAGGAGTCCTACGGGTCATGGGAATGATTAATTTCATAGGAAAATTCATTCCAAACCTTTCCTCGAAAACAGCGTGCATGAGAGCGCTACTGTTGCACTCAAGTGAATTCAACTGGACTGCCAGGCACGAAAAAGAATGGACAGACTTGAAAGTGACATTGACAACGGAACCTGTTTTGGCTTTCTTTGATTGTTCTAAACCGCTGAACATTTCTACAGATGCTTCAAAAGAGGGTCTAGGTGCAGTTCTGCTTCAAAGTGAAGGTGATGAATGGAGACCAGTGGCATATGCGTCCAGAACCATGACAGATGCAGAAAAAAGATATGCACAAATAGAGAAGGAATGTTTAGGTTTGGTGTTTGGATGTGAAAAATTCCACAGTTATGTGTATGGATTGCCTGTCTTCGTTGTCGAAACAGACCACAAGCCGCTGATTAGCATAATCAAGCAGAACCTGAATGACATGTCACCGCGTATACAGCGCCTCATGATGAAACTTCAGCGTTATGACTTCAAGTTGATCTACACGCCAGGAAAATATCTGGTGCTAGCGGATGCCCTCTCACGAGCACCTGTCCGAAGCACACAGGACGAGCCGAGTTCTACAGAAGAGGATGTCGATTTGCATGTTAACCTGGTAGCTGAGACTTTGCCTGTGTCAGACTGCAAGTTGAAACAGCTGGCCCATGAAACTGCAAAAGATGTCACACTGCAAGCAGTAATCAACAACTTGGAGAATGGCTGGCCGAAGGGTTTGAGTCCACAATACTTTCACATTCGGTCTGAGCTATCTGTTGTGAATGGATTGTTGCTTCGAAAGAACAGGATTGTCATCCCAGAGTCCATGCGTTATGACATGTTGAAAAGAATACATGAAGGACATTTAGGGATAGAAAAGTGTAAAAGAAGAGCCAGGGAAGCTGTATACTGGCCAGGTATCAAAGGTGATATCGAACAGATGGTGAGCAAATGTCAAACATGCCTGAAGTACAGAAACAAACAAGCCAAGGAACCCATGATCATAGCAGATCAGACTGCTGAAGGCTGGGAGAAAGTTGGTACTGACCTCTTTCATTTCAATGGCAAAGATTATCTGTTGGTAATAGATTATTATTCCAACTATCCAGAAATTGCTCTGCTTGGAGATTCAACAGCCGGTAAAGTAATAACTCACATGAAATCAATATTTGCCAGACACGGAATTCCCAAAGTAGTGGTCAGTGACAATGGGCCATGTTATAATTGCAAGGAATTTGAGCAATTTGCAATGGAGTATGAATTCCAGCACACAACCTCCAGCCCATTGCATCCACAAGCAAATGGTAAAGCGGAACGGGGAGTGCAAAGCATCAAGCGGCTTCTCAAGAAAGCTTTAGAAGATGGTTCAGATCCGTATCTAGCTTTACTGAGCTACAGAGCTTCCCCTTTGGAGTGTGGTGTTTCACCGGCTGAAATGTTAATGGGTCGTAAGCTACTTACCACACTGCCATGTGTCTCGAGGATCAAACCAAACCAAGATCTCAGACGAAGAAAAGAACTGTTGAAACACAAGCAAAAGAGATATTTTGACAGAACAACCAAAATACTTCAACCTCTTTGCAAACAAGATGTTGTGAGAGTTCAAAATGCAGACACTTGGAGTAGAAAAGCTGTGGTACTGGAAGAAGTCAATCCCAGATCGTACAAGGTGCAAACTGAAAATGGCCAGGTGCTCAGAAGAAATCGTCGTAGTTTGTTAAAGACTAAAGAGGATACGAATGAGCATAAGCAAATAGAAATGGAGCAGAGGGATGATTGCATCTTTAAATCTGAATCTGAGCTGCCAACGAAAGACAATGAGCATTCTGATATACAAGTGTTTCGACGATCAAGTCGTACCATAAAGAAACCTGAAAGATTGAATCTTTAATCTTATAAGGACAATCATCATATGTTTTGAACATAGTGATTGAACGGGTTTAATTAAGCTTTGTTATTTACCTGCATACATATGTTAAATATTGTGTTGATAATTGTTTTGAAATGTAGGCCTATGCATGCATTTATTCACCCTTTAGAGTTCTAAACCCTTCTAAAGAAAGGGGGATGTAATGATCAGTGTATAACTGCTGTTTGTATAAGTTACCACTAGATGGCAGTATTGTGTAACGTGTGGAGACGGGGTAGAAATGTTAGAGGAAGATAAAAAAACATGTGACAGAAAGAACCAGGTGCAAAGAGTTGAGTAAAGGAATACACGAAATTCATTAGTGTATGAGACTCTTTATTTTTGGTCTTAGAACCATAAAACATAACACTAATGTCGTTTTTCCCTAGCTGAAATCAACATCGAATCAATGTTAGATAAG
The DNA here is from genome assembly GCF_024868665.1 of Triplophysa rosa. NCBI lineage: Eukaryota > Metazoa > Chordata > Actinopteri > Cypriniformes > Nemacheilidae > Triplophysa > Triplophysa rosa. Next base: position 56,828 of record NW_026634155.1, read on the forward strand.
TGAACCAATTGCATTCAGCTATGTGTAGATATTGATATATCTGTGGGATGATGGTGGGAATTGGCTATTATTAATCAATATACTTGTTTTAAGTCTATAATTAGAACGGCAGCTTTAGCAATTATCTAAACTCTCCAAATAAATATCTATAAAACATCAACCAGATGTCCCACAGATGTAAGACTCTAACGTCTGCTATATATCAGGTGTATGTCTGTCGAACGTCCGATACGGATGTCTATACGACGTAATTCATGAGCAAACGCTCCCGTGACGTTTTCCAGATGGAATAGGCATCTAGACAATGACCTCTCACAGACATTTCCGAGACGTACCTGTGCTATCTGGGACATGTGCCAAAAAACTACAAAATCACAACAAGCTGTGTCCGGTGTGGCGAGAGCCGATCCAGTCAGTTGTATTAATGTTTGTGAGCTGAGTCTTAGGCATGGACAGTAGAGATTTCACCTGTCTGACCTAAAAGATAGTTTGCGGTGTATGCCGAACTCTTTTTTTTAGGAAGGTTTGTTAGGAATGAGAATCAGAGACTGCTCTCACTCTGGTCACGGTCTGTTTGAACTGTTGCCATCTGGCAGGCGTTACAGATCAGCCAAAACATACACTAGTTGATTTAGAGAGAGTTTCTATCCCAGGACAATAAATATCCTAAACAATTATCTACAGTAAATGTTCAAATGTGACTCTGCTATCTCACTGCACTTTAAGATCTTCCTTATCTGGTCTATTACCTTGTTGCTCATTTTACAGTGATTAGTCAAAATGCTGTTTTTCCAATTTTTTGCACTTTTTTCAGAATCAGAATCAGAAGAGATTTATTGCCAAGTGTGCTTTCACACACAGGGAATTTTCTTTGGTGTTGGAAGCTACAGACATTCAACACAATGACAATACAAATATAATAAGATTTACAGTGTAAAAGATTCTAAAATATGCATATATAAAATAAAAAAAACTATTGTACAGAAAATGGGGGATAATAACATATAAGAGACATTGTACAGGGTAGTATATAGTAGAATATACATATTAACAGATTGTATGTACACTTGTGCAAATGGATCATGTTGTAAGTAGAGGTAATGTTATATACATGTATAAATGAAATGTAGATATAATAAGGCACAATAGTGCACACTATAGGAGTAGTGGAAGTGGAATATTGCTCTTAAGGAGCAGTTATCTGTAGAAGCTGCTTCTGTGTCTGGAAGTCCTGGTGTTTGGTGCTCTGAAACGCCGGCCAGAGGGCATTTTTGTCGCATTATATTACAAATATTTATTTATGTTTTGTGTTAGCGGTGCTCTAAGAATTATGTTGTTTGCTTTGCCTGCAATGACAATAAAAGCTATTCATTCTGTTACAAGGACTCCCACAGGCAAACGAAACTTAAGGTCCAAGTTCTTACAGCTTGCTTCAAGGTCCCAGGATGAACCAACGGAAAGAGACGTGCAACTGGGTGACAGGAAACAAGGTGTTTATTTACAAGGTGGAAACCAGACATTGGAGAAATGATCCTCAGGAAAAGCAGAATATTCATTCAAGTCCATGGTCTCAAAAATATAACAAAAATAGTCCATATCGGTAAGAATGTCCCATCAAAAAATTCATCCAATTCACAAAGGTTCGGCTACACCATAATTGGTCCAAACTGGTAAATTCATAATCAGGTTATTTCACTCACTCAACGAGCTCTTACTACCAACCCTCCTTTGTCCTACTGAAGGCAGTCTTAAATAACTCAAGCCCTTATGGGGATCATACCAACCCAGGAAACAAAAGGGGGTTTTAAACAATCTTAACAAACCATATAAATGTATTATACCGGCACCAATAAACAAATAATTAAAGTAATTTTAAAATAATTTAAAGTAAAAAAAAAAAAATTCCTTCCATTTCTTTTATTTTTTCTATATCTTTTTTGTCTTTCTTCAATTCCATTTCCAAACTTTCTTTAATTTCTCTTTCTTTGTACCTTTTACTTTTCTGTATTAATCTACAGTAATCAATAGAGAATTTTTTTATTAGAAATTTTACGTTCTCCCACCATATTCTCTTATCCTCTTCATACATTCCATTTTCCTTTTCCTTTTCTATGATTTCTTTTATCTTTTCAACATACGCTTCATTATTTAAAATCTGTGTATTTAAAATCCATACTCCCGGCCCTCTTTGTGTTTTACTCCAGTCCAGAATAAAAAATAAAAACTTATGATCACTAAAACTAGTTTCCACATACTTGATATTTTCCATAAAATTCTCCACATTTCTGCTACATAAAATAAAATCAATTCTAGTTTGGCATACAAAATTCCCCACTATTTGTCTTCTTGAAAAGTCTTTTTTCCTTCCATTTCTTTCTCTCCAAACATCTATTATATTATTTTCTTCCATTAAAGCTTTTAATTCTTTTCTTCCCGTATCGCTTTTAAAAACCATTCCCTCAGCCATATCTTGTTTACTAAAAACTGTGTTAAAATCCCCCATCATTATAATTTCTTTGTAGTTTTTCACAATATTTTTTAACTCTTTAAAATACTCTTTCTTTTCCTTTTCCTCCCCTGGTGCATGTACATTAACTAAAATCAAATCTCTTCCTTCATATTTTGTCTCAACCGCTAAACATTTTCCCATATTATCTTTGTACACAATTTTGCTTACTTTAAAAACATCATTATTCATTAAAATTGCCACACCTCTCCCAAATCTCCCATCTCCATTGTTATATAAAATCCCTCCATCCCATTTCTTTTTAACATCAATCATCACATTTTCATTCCAGTTTGTTTCTTGTAATGCTATAATGTCTTGACCTTTACATTTTTCCTGTACTTTTTCAAATTTTCTCATGTCCATCAGTCCTCTTGCATTAAAAGTAACGCAATTCAAAACCATTAAAAGAAAAAAGAAAAATAAATACTTAAAATACATTATATATCATTTTCTCCTTCCAGTCCTCTTAAAACTTCAAAAATGTTAGCTTTTGTTTTTTTTCTTGCACAATTAAAATTTGGTTTTACCTTCATTTTTCTCCTTCTATATTCTCTCTGCCCTCTGTCTCTGCTGTCCATCTTTTCTTCTTCACTTTCCGTTTCTTCGTTGTCATCTGTCTTTCCTTGCCCATCTCCCTCCGCTCCCGATATCTCCATTTCCATTTGACTGTCCTTCTCCATCATTTCTCCACACTTTATTTTGTCTTTGTCCATGTCTCGTTCTAAGCTTTCCATGTTGTTTAATTGCGTTGTCTTTCCTTCCTCTTTATCTATTTGTATTTCTTTATTTCCTTGTTCTGTTGTTTCTTCTTTCTGCTCACCTCCTGTTATTTCTTCTTGTTGCTGTAATCCACTTTCTTTGTCCATCTTTTCCCCTTTTGTGTTTGGTTTCTCTTGATCTTCCGTCGAAATTGCCTGTTCTATTTGTTCCTCTGTGGCCGTTTGTTGAATGTTGAAAGGCCGCCCCGGGCGCTCCCGTCGATTCCTGCGGTCCGCGGCACTCTCTTCCGCCGCGAGCCCGCTCGGTCGCGCGGAGGGGGTGTCCGCACCCTCGGGGCAGGCGGGCGGCGCTCGGGGCCTAACGGCCGGCTTAGAACTGGTGCGGACCAGGGTAATCCGACTGTTGGCCCGCGGCGGATCCTCCACTGGCCTTGACAAAACAACGGCATCAGAGCTCCTAAAGAAAGATCAGCGGGTCATCGCAAGCCTAATGAACTTACTGATGGCAATGGAGGCGCTCCCCCTAGCCCTTTCCACAGCCAGAATTACACTCATCCCTAAGGTGGAGAACCCGACAACACCCAGTGACTTTAGACCTATCTCCATTACCCCCATCTTTACCAGAGCCTTTCATAAGATCCTGGCTGGCCGTCTGAGGGAGTCACTCCAGTTCTCTGAGTTACAGTTTGCCTTCCTAAAAAAGGATGGGTGCCTCGAAGCGAGTGCCCTACTCCATGCAATCTTATGCAAAGCGCACGAAGAGGGAACACCAACTGCCATGCTCACATTAGATCTGAGTAAAGCCTTCGACGCTGTGGCACATAGCTCCCGTATTAAGAGCAGCAATAAAGGCAAAGATCCCGCCACCCCTGGTCAACTACCTAAGACAACAATACGAGACGGCAGAAGTGCAGCTCGGGAGCAATATTGCCCAGGTCAGCAGAGGGGTGCGACAAGGGGACCCATTATCACCACTCCTCTTTATTCTAACAATGGAGGAAGTCATCAAGAGCGCAAACCCAGCAACTGGCATCACATTCGGCAAGGTGAAGATTGGAGCAATAGCATATGCGGATGACCTTATCCTCCTGGCGTCCGACCACGGGGAGCTCCAGGAGAAACTGGACGGCCTGCTGAGAGGACTAGACAAAGTTGGCCTGACACTTAACACCAAAAAGTCATCCAGCATAATCTTAAGAGATGGAAGGAACAAAAGATCGGTCCTGGCACCCACCATTTTCACCACCCCAAACGGAGGAATAAAAGCCCTGGGGGTGCGGGGTGCTGGACCAAGCCAAATATTTGGGATTACAGTTCACGTGGAAAGGGATGGTCAGCCCAAAACATACAACAGCTCTGGAAGGAATGCTCAAAGAAATAAAGGAAGCACCTCTTAAGCCATTCCAAAGGCTTGCCCTCCTACGCGAGTTCACGGTTCCAAAACTGCTACACAAACTAATCTTAGGAGGGGCACATAGGAATACCATCAATGCGATCGACCGGATGGTCAGATCGGCAGTGAGGAGCTGGCTGAGATTGCCCCGCGATACTCCACTGGGTTTCCTCTACGCCCCTATCATGGAGGGAGGACTGAACATCCCTAACCTGGGGACGACAATCCCTATATACAGAAAGCAAGGTTCAAGAAATTACTGAACATAGACTCCCCGGTAATGAAAACCCTGACGGCCAAACCTCACTTCATCAAAAAACTCCGCTCAATCAACATCCCAGTCCGGGTGGGGAAGGAAACTGTGTCTACCAAGTCCGAGGCAAAGACGGAATGGACGAACATGCTGCACACTGCGGTGGATGGGAAAGAGCTCGGCGAACCCAACGTTGACCCCGCCAGCCACAGATGGTTGCAGTAGCCACAGAGAGTCTTCCCGCGATTACACCTTAGGGGAATATAGCTGAGGGGAGGGGTGCTACCCAGCAAGAGCAGGAAAGCCAGAGGGCGACCGGTAGCAATGGAGGACCTGAAATGCCAGGGTGGATGCGGAGCCAAAGAAACATTAAACCATATCACGCAGATATGCCACTTGACACATGATGCCCGCTGCGCCAGACACAACAGAGTCCTGAGGCTGCTGGAGAGAAAGCTGAGAGCACATACGATTACCACCTGGACTGAACCTGTCATCAAGACTACCCGCTCCTTTATAAAGCCCGACCTTATCACAGAGACACCCAAAAAATCACAATCATTGACGTGTCAGTCGTCTCTGGGACTAGAATGGAGGAGTCGTGGAGGATAAAAGAGGAGAAATACAACACCGGCGATAACAAAGCAGCAATAACCACATGGAACGAAACTGGACTAGAAACTAAACACTTACCTGTCATCATTTCGAGTAGAGGGCTGATGTACGGCCCCTCGGGAAGAGGACTACGAGGATTAGGACTGTCGAGCAGAGACATTATTGATCTATGCCTTCTTACCATCATGGGGACCATAAAATGCTATGATAACTATATGAACTGGACTGCATAGTCACATGAGAAACAACACCAACCAACTGTATGCATAATGACCCGCCAAGCGGCGATTAATCATCCAAGGCCCAGCCGAAAACGTTACTAGAGGCGTACTCAAGCTGAAACACCTATGGACTTGATAACAAGATGTAAAATAGCCAAATGCCTCGTCATCTAATTAGTGACGCTCATGAATGGATGAACGAGATTCCCACTGTCCCTGCCTGCTATCTAGCGAAACCACAGCCAAGGGAGCGGGCTTGGCAGAATCAGCGGGGAAAGAAGACTCTGTTGAGCTTGACTCTAGTCTCCGTGAAGAGACATGAGGGGTGTAGGATAAGTGGGAGGCGCCGCCGGTGAAATACCACTACTCTTATCGTTTCCTCACTCACCCGGTGAGGCTCGCTTCTGGCGTCAAGCCCTCGGCCCCTCGCCTGTCAAACCATAACGCAGGTGTCCTAAGGCGAGCTCAGGGAGGACGGAAACCTCCCGTGGAGCAGAAGGGCAAAAGCTCGCTTGACCTAGATTTTCAGTATGAGTATGGACCGCGAAAGCGGGGCCTCACGATCCTTCTGGCGTTTTGGGTTTTAAGCAGGAGGTGTCAGAAAATTTACCACAGGGATAACTGGCTTGTGGCAGCCAAGCGTTCATAGCGACGTTGCTTTTTGATCCTTCGATGTCGGCTCTTCCTATCATTGCAAAGCAGAATTCGCCAAGCGTTGGATTGTTCACCCACTAACAGGGAACGTGAGCTGGGTTTAGACCGTCGTGAGACAGGTTAGTTTTACCCTACTGATGCCGTGTTGTTGCGACAGTAATCCTGCTCAGTACGAGAGGAACCGTAGGTTCAGACATTTGGTTCGTGTACTTGGCTGAGGAGCCACTGGCGCGAGGCTACCGTCTGCGGGATTACGACTGAACGCCTCCAAGTCGGAATCCCTCCTGAAGGCAGCGATACCGCAGTGCCGCGGTAAGCTCGATAGGCCACAGATGGCCGGGGGCCCGTCCCCCGGCGGAGAGCCTGATGCGACGGGACCGGGGAGAGGCCCGACACGCGCCCTCCCTCTTCTGACATGCACCGCAAGTTTGTGAGAGACCCGGTGCCAAATGACTCGTAGACGACTTGATTCTGGGCCGGGGTGTCGTGAGTGGCAGAGCAGCTCCTCGCTGCGATCCATTGAAAGTCATCCCCGGGTCCAACCTTTTGTCGGGGACGACTTCAAACCCCCCTGGCCGCCAGAATCCAAGTCCCCTCGGGCTGAACGGATGGCGGGGCCGCCAAAACCTAAGTCCTCTCGGGTTGACCAGCCGAGGGGAGAAAGCCGAGCCGCCAAAACCTAAGTCCTTTCGGGTTGACCAGCTGTTTGGTCGTCCGGAGGGCACGGGCTGGGTGCTTAGCCCGAAGAGGAGTGCTTAAGCGCAGGTGCACAGGGACAAGACGGTGCGCCAGATAGCTCCAGGGCATCCTTCCCTGGAGGACTGGGGCTGGGTTGGGTGCACTGTGGTCGGACAAAAATACTTAGTTCTTCCAAACAACAGTGACCATTGGGTGGGCTTACCTCAGGCACGAACACGGGTTGTCCCGTTGGGGACTCACAGTCTTGTCCACTGCGCCACCATTGCCCACACCGTTTAACACATGGAAGTGTGCTTTAGCCTCCAGCGTCCATGCTTCCATCCCCAGTAGGGACGCGGCATCCAACCTGACGTCCACACCAACGCACCGGTGCATCTTTTCAAGACACTAAAAGGGTGCCTTGTACACGGGGCTTTCTGCATTGGACTTGGGTTCATTGTCCACTGCACCACCGTGGGTTCATAACAACCGAAAGCGCCCGGGACAGCATTCCATCAGCCCGGATTACGCCTCGTTTACTGACGGCCCTGCCTTCGACCAACGACGTATCCACATTGGACGATTTGGGTCCAACCAGGGACGCCCTTCACACCTGTTCCCTATCCCGTGATGCCTAACCCTGCGTAAGGGCGGCGCACGCACAGCCTGCTCTGTTTAACAACATGCCCTCTTACCGGTGCAAGCTCTGTAACGAACAGGCGGAAGACGCTGCACTGCTTCTTACCGAACGACACGGCATGAACAACGAACGGGAGTTATTCTTGGTGGTCTGTCTGATCAAAGGACGTAAGTTAGCACCCGTGTTGTAGTGCCCCGTACCCGGATGCTCCGTGGGAAAGTCATCCAGGCTCGAAAGACACCTCGACCGCATACACCGCATGGATAATTACCAGAGGGCCCATTTCATTAAAATGGCCCGTCGAAAGGCTATCGTGTACGAGCTGCGTGCGCTCAGTGAGACATTCCCGGACCCACCGATGGTGAGTGACATTGACATGTGCGGCACATCGTCCGCGTTACCCGTGGACCACATGCAAAACGCTACCCGCATGCTGCGCACTTTCGAGGTGGGAGAGCCACGGGCCTCTGCCTTCTGCAAGGCACTGTGACAATGCCAGACAGCGCGCTAATCGGACCGAGGAGTTCTTCGAATGCTGCCAACGGAGGTATGGGCCGCATTTCTTCGACACCATGTCACCCGCCGACATGTTGATCCTCTTTCTCATGGAACTGTACAGCAGAAACTTGAAGGTGACCACCGTGAGACATTACCTGATAGACATACAGATCTTCTGCTCATACGCAGTCGACAGCTCGGAGAAACATGCCTCGGTGAACGAAGCCAAACTCAGTCACCTGAAACGAGCCTGCCTGTACCAGATGAAGCAGATCAGAGGAGAAGTACAAGCACATCGCACCGACACCAGGGCAGAGAAATCGGCAGTGATCATCTCACGCGAGTCCCTGTGCAAGTTTTTGAGATCTCATGGGAAAATCCCCCGACTGATCGAGCTCTTTGCCCGCGAACAGACTTTCGGAAGCTTGTTGCTTTTGCAAGGCATGCTGTCGGGCTACACGTCTGTATTGTCAGGGCACCGCCGTTGTGTCTTAATCAACATGACAGCAGATGAGGTAAGCAGAGCGGGCACCTCGCCGGACGGATTCCGGGTGATTTCGGGCAAGCACCACAAGACCGCTGCTTTTTTTGGCCGGGCAAAGATCGCTCTCAGCCCGTGAGAGTACTCCTGGCTCATGGATACTATCCGCCACAGGTTCGTTGCATCCGATTACTGCTTTTGCACCGCAAAGGGCAACAGGTGCATGCAGCTTCTCTCACAATTCAGAACGGCTTGGTGACATGTGGGATTGCCCGGACTTCATGATGATACGCAACAGTCTCGTCACCCACGAATGTATGCTCTTGCAAGCTTCACTTTACACAGTGTATCAGTGATCCACAACTAATGCCACTCCGTTTCTATTTTTCCCCAGGCCCACACAAGACTGCCCCCGAGGCAGAGGCAATATTTAGCTCGGGCGATGTGTCACAACACGCAGACGGCTCTCCAGTACTAAGTAGCCGATCAGACTACCATACTGGCTCGCAGTTCAAGATCCCTGGCCTTGAGAGCAGTGGGTGACTTGAAACGCAAATAAAATCCAGTGCTTTTGAAATATCACCGTGTTTGTTGTGTCTTTTTGTGACTCTCTGCATCTATGAACCCCGGGTCGTCCCTCTACGGACCCTGGGGGAAGCATGACCCACACATGCAAAGATCCGTCCCCGGGAAGTCGTCTGACCCAGGCCGGGAAAGGCGCTTCTTTCCCAGACGCAGAGTCGTCGAGGTCTCGCTCGGGAATTTCGATCATTCATAACTCCGGCGCCTCGAGCCTGGTGTCGTTGGAAAGGTCTCGGCCTGGCCTTTCGAACGAGCCATGTCTCGTCGCTCTAAGTCTTTCCGGACCGGAGATAAGTCCCCGGGAAGGGCGCTTCTTTCCCGGACGAAGAGTCGTCGATGTCTCGCTCGGGACTTTCGATCTTTCATAACACCGGCGCCACGAGCCTGGGCTCGTTGGAAAGGTCTCGGCCGGGCCTTTCGATGAGCCATGTCTCGAGCCGCTGGGTGATCGGGTTCCGGAGCTGCGATTTTTCAAACGTCCCGGCTACCGGGAGCTCTAGCTCCGGCCCCCGCATGGGCTTGTTGGAAAGGTCTCATCCGGCCCTTTTCGACGAGCCGAGGCTCGTCCCACTACGACCTTCCGTCGCGGAGATACGGACCGGTGAATGTTGGATTTTCGATCCGAAAAAGGTACGCTTTCCCCGGATCGGCTCGCCCGTCGCAGCGGTGGACTTCCATGTCCGAACGGCTGTGATGTTGCCAGACTGTTTACGGCTGGGCTCGGACGAGAAGAAAACATTTCTCGTCCTTCTCATTTCCCTCCGGGCTGAGGTGTACCCCGTCTCTGATGAGATGGGATCGATCAATGTTTTGGTGGTGAATGCAGCTCATGCCCCTGTCCGACAAGAACCCAGACATCGCCCCGTTAAGCCACCGCCGGCATCTTTCGATGAGGTAGGCATTAGTGCCAATCTGACAACTCCAGTTCTGTCTGGGCAGAATGTCAGAAAACAGGAATCTCATTCTGGGCAACATCCTGAACACCTCCGCCAGATCAGCTTTCATTTCCACCAAGAAACGGTTGCGGTTGCTCCTTTTTACCTTTTGTGGATGTGCGCATGCGGGGTGCAGTCGAAGCGCATGTAAATCTGCTGCATGCGCACATCCACAAAAGGTAAAAAGGAAGCAAAGGCAAATTGCTCTTAAAGGGGCCACACCTCACACCACTCTTTACAATATGTATACTTGAACATCAAGAGAGCAGCTGTATATAACAAACAGACATACAGACATACACTTTACTGCAGCAGCTCGTCAATGTGATGATGGTGAGACTCTGATGCTCCATTTCCTTTTATTTGTGTTTTCTTACGTAATCTAAGTGTCTTGTTAAGTAACACGTTTCCCACGGAGGTTGTTCCATCCCTTTTTAAGGGACACATTTGTGAGTTTTCCTGTTATTTGCAACTAGGTAACTTTAAGTTGGTGAGCTATCCCTTTTTCTCACAAAGACGTGTTACAGTATACTTATTTATCTTCTGTGTTCAATATTCTTTCCACATTGTCTGTGTTTAATATAGGTTTGTAGTCTTTCTGCAAGTCCCCACAAAGTTAATAAATCCCCCATAAAAGTCATTTACAGAGCCCTGTTTACTGTGCACTACAGAAACGTGTTTGTGTCCACTATCACTGCTGATTAACTTTGAAAACAGCTGGTAAATAAAAAAGTGTTTGTATTATTAATAATACATTAGAATTGGAGGACGAGGTTTAAAGATAAAGATTCATAGCTCTACAATTAATTTAAGTGTTTATTCATGTGATTTTTCTATGGCGGTCATTAGGTGGGACTTGGAACAACTCATTTTATTAAAGGTGGTACTTGATCTGAAAAGTTTGAGAACCACTGGTATAGTGTATATAAAAAATGTGCATGTAAAGCACAACTGACACAGCTCACAATTACTGTACAACTACACATACCGGCTGGGTTTTGCCATGAAGCCAGTTGAGTTACATCACGTCGTCCAGAATATTCAGGAACTACAGCTCTACTGAGGTCTGTCTCCTCTAAATCCCGTCTCTGCACGATAAAACCGTGACATGGACAGAATACAAGCATACACTCAACAAACAAAAATAAGAACGTGAATGAAAGATTTCTTCCATTTAAATTCACTCTATAAACTTTTCAAACCCGGGTGATGATCAGGGTCAGTTGTATAGCTAAACAGTCTCAACAACTATTCTCACAGACTAGCAATTAGTTAGGACTAATCAGTCTTATTTTTCATATTTCAAGTAGACCAATCTGCCTTTTTATGTAACTGACTTGAAGTTATGAGCAGTCTTAAAGAAAAAATTTGATGACTAACTTGTAAGACCCCAGATAGCACAATCCATCTGGCTTACGTCTATTTGACGTCTGCAATATGTAGTTTGCTCGTCTGCAATACGTCTCAGAGACGTCTGAACATCTGTAATACATCTGCTAAAGATCTGGAGATCTGCTGCGTAAAAACATCTGCTAAACATCTTAGAAAGAGCTGCTTTACATCCATTCTAAATCATAAACATCTTACAGACATATTCTAGAGGTCTATATGACGTCTGACAGCAGACATCTCCGAGACGTATTGCAGATGAGCAAACAATGTATTGTAGATGTCTTGCAGATGTCAAATAGACGTAAGCCTGATGTATGTGTGCTATCAAAGACTAGTCTAAGCAGTTTATGCAACTGGCACGAGATCAGTTCTGAAACCTTCACCTTTTCATCACCCCAGATCTATGACGCCCCCCAGTGGATAACTGGCATAATACACATTCACACGTCTACAAATTCGGGTCAGATTTTTCTTGCATACGTTTTAGGGATGGTTACAAAATTTGGATCTAAGAATATATATCGTAGACATAAATGGTCCTGCGTTGTCACAAACACATTTAAATAAAATGGTACAAAACGTTTTTTTCTTTCGTTTTCCACTTTTTGGATGAATACAGCACCTCATACTGCGCGAACAATTGACCATCGTAATATAACGTTAGCCTGCATGGTAAACAGAAACCTTCAAGGCGGTTTACGTTATGTGTGTTCTGGGTGAGGTAAACTTGCTATGAAACAAAACAAATAGCTTAACCTACCAGATGGAACAAACCTTAAAACGTCTCTACAATACAGGATGTAAACTGTTGTGTCAGGAATGATGCTAACCTGCTGTGAATTTACGAAGTACAGAAGCTTGTGAATGTTTATAGGTCGCGCGGTTGTTGCCTAGGTAACCTGTAGTCTCTTCTTCGTTTTTACTGTGGCTGGCAAACAACGTAAGGCCGGATTCACATTTCGCGTCTTTTCCGTGCGCATATTCGTTATTTTAAATGCAGCCGCGCGGAAATAGGGGAAGACGCGGTCGCGACACTCATGCGGTGCGACGCGCTCTTGTTTTCAGGTGCGTCGGCGCCGCATCGAGATGAAAAAATCTCAACTTTTCAGAAATGCACAAGTGCACCGCAGGTCATGTGACAACAACCAACCAGCCAATATAGACAAGCTCAATGAAGATGAAGACACAGATGATCACAGCATAACTAAATCTAGTAGCAGAGTTATTGCAAGGTATTTTCAGTGCATATAATCCAAATATCCTTTGTTTATACCTCCTCATCTCAACGGCTATCGTGGCCCCGGTTGCTTAGCAACGGCAGACGCTCTGCGTGCGCAACTGCCGGAGCGCTTTGTAAAAAAGGAGAAAGCAGCGTGTCTCGCGTTTTGCGCACAGTTTTAGACGCGAAATGTGAATAGAGCCTAATAGGCGCGTTACCGCTACCACCTGCTATTTTCTGTTTATCTACCCTGGGTGCTTATCAATTCTTATTTGTGCATCCTCGCGTCTTCGCTCCACCCCTTCAGGATGCGAAGGAAGGGAGCAACGAAAAGAAACGAGGACGGAGGAATTAAAACAAGTGAAATGGCATATCCTCGCTCTCTTTAGCGTCATTTCAAAGCGCCGTCAGTTAATGATGACTGTGCACATTGAAATGATAAAAATGAAGTTAAATACATGCTTTAGGCAAATTATATAACCCTACAATAAAATAAAGTTAAACGTGTTAAAAAAAATAGGTATAAAAAAGTGGGTCAGAAATGTATATGAAATATGTCAAATATATTTGATTAATAAATATGAACTATATAAATATATTAACGATGTGATTATTACCTATACTGTCTGAAATAGGTCTACATTTACAATAATATAATGCTTAATTATCACATTTATGCGTTTGTTTATTTTTTTTTTATTGAACTTCAAAGAAATACAAGAATACATGTTCACATACAGGTAAAACTTAAGTAAACATTTTCATATGCAAAGTATACAATGCATACAGGATGTAAAAAGTATGTTCCATATCATCACCATAGAACATAAAAAAGACTGAAATGTACAAAAGTAAAAGAAAAGTAAAATAAATAAAAATTAAAACAAACCAAACATTTAAATGAAATTAAATTATACATCAGTTGCAGTATATAAATTAAAGTGTTTACAAACTGAAATCGTCTTAATGGCTTTCTTATTTAAAGAAGGTGAAATAGTATCCAGATATAACTTAAGATCTTTTCGGAAGACCAGAATTAATGGCCTGTTTCTTTGCCAACTTTACAAAATGAACATCTTGTATCAATATCACTTTTATATTTCAACAACAAGTGCTTGACGGGGTAAAATGTATTAATTATTTTGAATGACACTTCCTTTGCTTTATTAGTAAGAAAATATTTATGTTGCAAAGACCAAATCTTTTTCCAGTTCAAATTTTTGAAAAAACTATTCCAATAATAAATTACACGACACGTCAGATTGAATTTAATCAGATTGTGCACTCTGAATGTAGTGTTTACATGAAAGGTAAATTAAGTGATCTGATTGATGTGCGTGTTTACATGACAAGTTTATAATCCGATATAATCTGCTGACATGCGCACACTGCACAAGTGTTCACCTAAATACACACTAAAACAGTGTTTTAAAGCACATCTTGTGTATATTTTATTTTACAAATGGCACGATAAAATGTGCAGTTTATAAAGGCAGAGTAATGTCTCGTGCCAATGAAGCACAAGCACATACGATGCAGTTTTACCATATGCTGCAGATGAAAAGTATAGTTGTGTTGTTTGTAAATATGCAGCTAATGCAAAGCATAGAGTTGATGTCTGTAGTCGTAGGACACATGTGACCCAGTCTGTGAAAACCATGCAATTGAGAAACAAAGTTTTAAGTTCAAAGTTTGATTTTGATTTGATATTTGATGTCAATCTCTAACATGACCTTATTTAGTAAACATGAACAATATCAGGATTATATTATATATGATTGTATAGTGAGTAGAATAAGAATATAAGTTTAGAGTCAATGAATTTAAGTGCTGAAATACAAGAGCTGTTGAATGTGTACAGCTGCTGCTCATCATCATCAACAGATCTTATGTGTTCTCATTGGTGAAGGAAGAACTGATGACGTCACACATCAATTTACTCATTAAACTGGACATTGGAGAGCAGCTGTGTCTCATACAAACACTATTAGATTGAAGCTTTATAAGGGCACCTCATAGCACGTGACTGGTTCTTCTGAGAGAACATTATTCAGACAGAATTTATAAGTTGTAGCTCTGTCTCAGAGAACACTCACAACTTTAGAAAATAAACTGTGGGAGATTTAGATTTCAGTGGTGTCACAAAACACCTGGGTAGTGGGGGTAGTAATGGGAGTTGTAAGGTTTTACCATTATGAAGGTTTACAAATAACAAATGGGAGTAATACAAGTTATAAATCTAATTGGAAGAGTTTTTGGGGCAGACCTGACCTGTTGAAAAGAGACGGTCTTCATCCCTCTTGAGCTGGGGCTGATCTCCTGTCTAGAAATATGGCACATAGTCTTAATGTTAAAACTTGACCCGCTGGGGCCCAGGTCAGGGAGTAGACAGAATGACTTGACCAACCGTCTACTAGCTCTCACATGTCACAGAAAACACTAAATCCACAACATGCAATGATCTTGTATTTCAAAATATTATAACCGAGACTCCGTCTGTCCCTCACACAAGAAAATACAAAAATCAGAATCAGAATCAGAAGAGCTTTATTGCCAAGTGTGCTTGCACACACAAGGAATTTTCTTTGGTGTTGGAAGCTTCTAGTACAGACATTCAACACAATGACAATACAATATAATACGATTTAAAGTCTAAAACATTCTAAATTGTGCATATATAAAATAAAGACTATTTTACAGAAAATGGGGGATAATAACATATAAGAGACATTGTACAGGGTAGTATATAGTAGAATAAACATATTAACAGATTGTATGTACACTTGTGCAAATGGATAATTTAGTAAGTAGAGGTAGTGTTATATACATGTATACATAAGATGTAGATATAATAAGGCACTATAGTGCACACTATAGGAGTAGTGGAAGTGGAATATTGCTCTTAAGGAGCAGTTATCTGTTTAGGAGGGAGATTGCCTGGGGGAAGAAGCTGCTTCTGTGTCTGGAAGTCCTGGTGTTTGGTGCTCTAAAGCGCCGGCCAGAGGGCAGCAGATCAAAGAGTTTGTGTGCTGGGTGTGTGGAGTCAATGATGATTTTTCTTGCCCTGTTTTTCACTCTGGAATCGTACAGGTCCTGAAGTGTGGGCAGAGGAGCACCAATAATTTTCTCAGCACTACGAACTGTCCGTTGTAGTCTTCGTAGGTCTGATTTGGTGGCCGAGCCATACCAAAAATAGTAAAATAGTATTTACAAAAATAGTAAAAATACTTGACGTATTTTTTTTAAAAAGTAATTTACAGTATTTTTGAATAAATCAAAAACAAAATGTGGATAAACGATTGAAACCGTTTGGTTTGCTCCCTCTGAACAAACACTTTTATCCAGGGCTCTTCAATGTTTTTCAGGGCAAGGACCCCTTAGATGAGAGATGCAAGGAGCAGGGACCCCCTCATACTAAATGTGTAAACTGAGCTGTTTAAATGGAAACAACCCTTATCGTCACAGTAATATTATGTTAAGACATTACATTGGCACTATTATGCATGTTATTGTTGCACATAAATACTTTTCTGTGTATTATTTTTATTGTACAGAATTGTATTTTGTTTATTGTTGTTTGATTATTTTACGGGATTTGCAGCATCATACATTTTCATTTTACTGTGAGATGGACAGTTAAACATTTACTTGTCCAGAACCTTAAGGCTTTACTGAGATGACTGACTCTGGTTAATGGCACAAAGTCTATTCTAGTGGAAGAAGAGGTCGTCTCTGGATGTGAAAGAAATCAGTGCAGATGTTATGCATTCTGTTGTAACCAAGCCGTTTTATTAAGTGTCATTCTTTTTTTTCTGATTCTCTGTGTGTTGCAGAACATACCTCTGTTTTATAATTCTGAGTGCCGTTGTCTTTCTCGTGGATCAGCATTGTTGCATTTTTTCTGCAAAGCATCATATCAGACTAAGGATAACAGCATGCAACGAGCCCGCGTTATTTTTTATACACCACATTAAATAAACAACCGTAACTAGGCAACCACATATAGTAGGAACATGTACCTGCAACCGATGACAATGAGAGACATGCTGACAAAAATGTGAATGAATAAGCCATTATGATGTTATCATTTTTTAGACGTGTGCTTTTTATTAGTTAGGCTATTAATTAATAAATGCAGAACAACAAGCAGTGTTCAATTGGAACGAAAGGTTTTTTTTTGGATACTAGCCATCGTAAGCTAAATATAAATTGTCAAACGAAAATAGACACTATAATTGTTTAGTGCAAATATATAGAGCCTCAATACAATTTACAACGGAACATAGTGGAGTTTATCTAGCACGGGATATTAAGGTTTGACATTTTCAGTAGCCTATAGTACTTGATCTACTTATAATAAGCTATATGCACAGCAAGCTCACATTATATGCCGAGATCAGAAATATGCAGTGCATGCAAGGGTAAAGAATAAAGCATTTTGAGCTCACGAAGAGTGAACGAAAGACCCGTTAATAAAGCAGACGGATCATAATAATCAAGGGAACATGCATAATTTATGTTGTTTCAAATGCTTAGTCAGTAAAATCAATAAATGCTTGAGTAAATCAAACCAGAAAATCAATTAAACACTCTGTGAAGATCCAGGGTTAGTTCATTTGAAGGAAATGTTTCTAAGCTTTAGGGGTTGTCTGCGCATGTGTGTGCTTTTGATGAGTGTCAAGTGGGCGTGGAAGCACAGATTATGTATACTATATTATCATTTTACATGAATATAACAACTACATTTCCAATCTCACCCACCGCAATTCAGCATTCACAACTAATTGTATTAACTTAATTATTTAACCTTTTAAAATGGAATGATCTTTAAATAAAAAAATGTAAGCTGTTATTGTTAAACTTTATGTATTTATATTAAATACTGTATATACCTGAATTAGGTTTATTAAACATCACCGGATAAATATTCACACCTTACAATTTCCAACAGTTAAAGGATGTTAATAATGAATTTAACTGCAGAGCAATTGCATATCATTCCTCTTGTCCACTTGTGAGGCAATATTTGATGCATTGGGTCAAAGATAGTTGTGGTCTAATGGTTAGAGAGCCAGACTTAAAACTCAAAGGTTGTGAGTTTGATTCCCAGGCTGGCAGGTTTTCCAGGGGATTATTGAGTGCCGCCGTTGGAGAAGGGCGGCAGTTACAAAACATTTACATGTGAAACTAGTTCGCGAAATTTCTGCCAGGAGCACAAAGGGAGAGTTTGCGCCTTCAGTACTTAACCACATGTACTGTGAAACAGTGAAATTCAATGTGATAAATTCATTATTACATGACAGGAGGCAACACATTAAAGATTCAAACAAGAGTTATTCACGTTTATAATACAAAAGTGATATAGGTGGAGAATTGAGCCAAATGCAGGACATAGTAAAGGAATCATTAAATCTTAGAACAAACGTGTTATGATCACAGAGGTTCATATAAGGATCATTTTTTTCAGCCAGTCTAAAGCGACTGCATATGCCTGATAGTTATAAGAACACACTATTATAATAAAAAATAACTGTGCACTGTCTTTTCTGTCCTTATACGAGCAAACTGTTGAACCGTTTAATTGTTTTTAAAAAGTTCCATAACCACAGTTTGATACGTCCCTATTTGCGGGTAAGCTTTTATAATAAATGTATCTTTATTTAAAAATAAACTCATTTCTACCCCTTGTCAAAAAATCCTATTGGATTTCTATAAGAAATCTGTACTGGATTTTAATTAGACTTTCTATTATTTTTGGAACCATTCCTATAGGATTACCAAAAATGATCTTACCTCTTTAGGACCACTTCTATTTAGGCATATAGGGATTCAATATGATATTTGATAAAGATATGCACTTTCCTACTGTATCCTACTTGCTTTAGCAGTGCAAACATTATGGATTTGATCCTCAAGAAGCACATATACTAAAAACCTGAGAACATGTAGGCTAAGAACCCACAACCCTTTGTTTAAGACAGCATACTAGCAAACTACTGAACATTTCATAACTTTAACTCAGATTGATCAAACAAAAGCGTGCAGACAAATCTTTACTTCGATTTTTAATTCCTTTTTATTTAGACATATTCACTAGAGGCAAAAAGCAATTATTCTCACACACAATTGCGTCTTTTGGATAATTTGCATTCATCTGCGCATTTCTCAGTGATGGGAAATCACTTTTTTAATTACGCTCACTTCTACGTTGAATTTACTTTTGATGTAGCCTGTAAGGTAAAAGAAATAAAGAGAAAATACGTTTGATGAAAAGCCGTAATGATGAATGAATAATTGGGTGTTCGGTTTACAATCTAACCCATCTACAGCAAAGCTGTGCTTATAACAGTAACTTAGCACTTCAATACAAACTCACTAGGGGTAAAATTTACAGGCATTATATGTGGAAATGCTTTAATATGAATAATGTAGGGGAGAGCGGGGCACAACTTGTTGGTTTTAGGTCAATTACTCCAAAAATATTTCAGCTGGATTAATAAAGTTTTACATAAGCAACATTAACTTCTTATTTTATAAATAAACACTTAAACACATTTATTTCTACAGTTCCCGTACAATTATAGCAAGAGTGTCAGAAGTGTAAACATTACAACTTCATTATAATGGACAGAGGGTTAGTATAAATTCCATTGATCTAAATAACTGAAATGACAACATCAGAAGAAATTGACAATTATGATTTTTGTTTTAATTGTGCAGCATTTTCTCATATCCATATGTATTGATCTATAATGGAAGGATGGTTAGATGAGGGGTGGCTGGATGACAGATGTGCGGATATCGGTCTATAGAGACAATATCCACCTCTAGTTTATAGATGGAATAATATTGAGTTATTTGTGTTCAAACTGAATTTGCTAGCCATTGTCACAACTGTTCATCATATTCATGAGCAAAGTTATTGATGGCACTGTAGAAAGCACTATTTCATGTCAGCCACAATCAACCCTTTTATACATGAATTATGACAACCTCAAACAGAATTGATTTGATTGCTCTTAAGCCATGACAACACATTTTGAACAAGATTGCATCATAAGGCCCCACCTCAGCTGTTTCCGCTCTCTGGGGTGCCTGGAGAAGTGGAAAGTGATTCACATATCCCTCAATGTCCCCAGTCTAGTGACCTGTCTGCTCTTACTCGGTCACGCATTTTTAAAATATTGTGAATATTTCAATATGCAAGGTGTCCTGAGTTGTCGAGGCAGTCCCTGCTTTGTTAGGAGGAAAAAACAAAACTGTTTGCCACTAGGTGACGGTGTATAGGATGATCCACTGGTGTCTGCTGCAGTGGTTGATGTGAAATTATGCCATCAAAACCCATGCATACACAACAAAATAGCCTTTTAATTATCCGCCCACTGTAGTGACCCCTCCGCGTGAAAGGGTTTAAAACTATACCTTTTTGCAGTCACCAATGCTCCTCGTCTCCTTTACATGAAGAGGGTGTGGGCAGGACCTTGGGGCAGGTAGCACAGGGGAAGACTCTGTGGCAGGTAGCACAGGGGAAGACTCTGGGGCAGGTAGCACAGGGGAAGACTCTGGGGCAGGTAGCACATGGGAAGACTCTGGGGCAGGTAGCACAGGGGAAGACTCTGGGGCAGGTAGCACAGGGCAAGACTCTGGGGCAGGTAGCACAGGGCAAGACTCTGGGGCAGGTAGCACAGGGCAAGACTCTGGGGCAGGTAGCACAGGGGAAGACTCTGGGGCAGGTAGCACAGGGGAAGACTCTGGGGCAAGTAAATCAGAAGCAGGTTCAGGGGGAGTTACCAGTGAACTGGTTAATAATGGAGTGCATCCTAGAACAAAATAACTTATTACAACACTAGAAGCAATTGCATTTCATGAAATAACTGAAATTAATAACTACACAATTGTACCATTTTTCAAAAGTGTTAAAGTTTCTACCAGAACACTTGATTTCTTTCAATTCTGCCAATATTTGCTCATTTAATTCACTGTCATTTCCTGATGTTGCAGTCTTTGATGTTGCTGCATCTTTATATGATTCCTATCATTTTAAAACAGTCATTATTACAGTTAATAAAATAGTTCTTAAAACAAGTTGTCTTGCTTTTACCGATTACAAATATGACAGCTAAAATGTTATCAACATTTACTTACTCAAATATCATTACAAACAAAAAACATAGGAATGTTAATGCAGCTCTATAAAAACACACATTTTACCAAAGGCGTGATGCACAAATCTAGTAAATAATAAACAATGAGTTTATTTTATTTGGAGTAGGAAATTGAGTCATGTGACATGTTTTTGAAATTCTTACTTTGTCTGCCTTATACTGCTCTAGAAAGGATCTGGCTCTTATCGCGTGGATCTTTGCAGACGCTTTCTTTTCAACAAACTAAAGATTAAAGAGACTGATATAACAAAATGCGTGCTGGGTATCAGACAGTATAGTACAAAACGCAACCATGACTCCCAGCATCCATAGCGGTTGATTGGTTCATCTGAATTTTCCCACCACAAACAGCAACATCCTGACATACATGAAATTCCTCACTGCTCTCTGAATCCGACAATATCCTACGATATTTCTTGTGCTGTCCTCGCCCTACTTCATCTTGCTGTGGTATGTTTCTGGCCTGGCTATCTCTTTCTGCACAGTAAAGCTGCTTCATCATGGCAGATCTAGGTCCTGATTTGATTAAATAGTGATAACCACAACATGTAGATCATCCATTTTATCACGGCGATGCATACAGACATATTATAAAAACTTACCAATGTTTAAAAGTTTTGCTGGGCTGGATTCTTCATTGTAAGACACATCCGCATATACCCCCAATTTCACAGTGGCCATTTACAATTTTGTCTACGGGAAGTACATCCCATGTTGGGGGATCTTCAATCCACTGGATCAACATGAACTTCATTTTCTAAATAAGGGGGAAAAAAATCATAGTTATGATCAATATTCAGACAACCAGACATTAAGATTTTTGATCAAAATACTAATAATAATGACTTATTTTGCAGTTTCTTGTGACTGGTCTGTGGTTCTCACAATGCTGGCTATGTGCTTGAATTGTTCTTATACGTCAACGTAGTCCACGCTTGTTTTTTCTATGAAGAGACATGCAAAGAGCAGGTTGTGCGCAACATATAAATTATAACAATGCTGCCAGCGGAAACAGCAAGAATCTTAAATGGTATCAAAAAGGTTATAACCAAAACAAAAAAGAAAAGTTGGTAGCAAAGGCTCTGCCACAATTAAGTACGTATTTAAGAATGATCAAAATAATAAATGGAAAAAATATGAATCATGCATTGGTTAAATTTTTTTTTTTTAATGTATGTAGTTTGAGTTTAAAGTACAACATTTTAAACTAGTCATTATGCTTTTAACTAAAGTGACATTACTATTCAATAAGAAGCTGTCACTATTTCCCAGTGGTCTTTAGACTGCCTAATCTATTGATTGAAGAGCATAGACTGTCATTCAGACTTAAGACCTTTTATTTAGGCTAAACTGTATTTGCGAAGACATGGTGTTGGACTTTTTAGGCAGTCCTGCATGTTCAAAAATTTGCACAGAGACGTTATCCAAAATCGATTAGAAGTTTATTATCAGATGTAAAAAGGAGTAACAAAGCTTTGGGTTGTCAGACGATCTCCTCACTCCACCACAAGCCAACAACCCAGATTATTTAAAAACACCCATATTTATTCAGAATGTGACGTCGTTCGCATCTTCTGACTCCTCCTCTGCCTTTTAAGGAGTGCTGCTCCCTTTCCACCAATCACCGTGAACCAGGTTATCTGACTCTGTCCTTTTTCTTAGTTCCTGCAAAATAACATCTTCTCAAAACATACATCCTGTGGTCAGTCGCTAGTTTTGAGGAATGTTCTCTAGAGACAGTTTCTTTTGGGGAGTGGTCTCCTAGAGACAGTTTCTTGTGGCCGGACAACATACCAACATTCTTAACATTCTTTTAGTAAAAAGAAAACACTCAATCATCTAATGCTTTTAACCATGCAGCGTTGTTTCTTAATCCCATGATTCATCAAAACACATCACAACTCATGATTATACTTAAAACATATGCAGTGGATTGATTCATAACATTTCTTTTATATGTGACTCTTTGTGTGTGTGTGTATTGATTTAGATAATTTATGGTTCCAACCCCCACTTATCCTGTCTCACTTCGTTGCCACAGTAACTTTCCACTGAGTAAAATAGAAAGCACATGACAAAAGCACACAGTTTAATGATTTAATGAAAGAAAACACTTATTGATTATATTGATAATTAAATCATACTTTTACCTGAAAAATATTCCCACAATTCCCTCTCTTGACCTCATAAGAGGTCACACATCATCTTCTCTTTCAAGAGCTATTTTTCCCTCCGCAATCAATTACTGCACACAAATCGAACGCGAAACTTCCCCCCGACCCATTGAGATAATCCAGTTCTATTCCCCCATACTTCTGCAAACACGGGTCTGTTGATGTAGTTGACCTTCTGTGTCTAGTTTTTGGTGTGGTGCTATTACCTTCCTGGTTTCTTTGTATTCCAAAGATTATTCCTACAATCGTTCCTGCAATTATTCCTAACATCCCCAATAATTTCCAATTTTCCCACAGTTTCATTTTGTTGCTGTTATATCCGCCCTCTCTAGTAATGTTCTTGTTATCTTTACAAAATCAACACTTCTTTAAAACTTAATACCTTAAAATCTTATAAAAACACTCTTAAAAGTACACTTTTTATACCTGAAAATTGAAAAACATTGAAAAACACTCAAAATCACACCATAATGAAAACTTGATTATAAGGAATAAATGGTTATTTGTATGTCCACATCTGTGAACACTTCACTCAGAATCTTTTGCACTTTCTACGGAATGTTCTCGTCCTGACCCAGTCTGTCGTGACTGGAGATGGCAGTTCCTCCAGTTGTGCTGGTACAGGAGTTACCTGATGGGAAAAGGTTTGAATCAGAGCTGTTAGTTTATCAAAATACACAGTATGTGACAATGGCTGCACTGTGTCCTCTCTCAACGCCGTGGTTGGTCCTGGAAATTGACGACCTGTAAGCAATTCAAAAGGTGTAAAGCCTGAGATCCTGTTGATAGAAGAACGAATAGACATGAGAGCAATGGGTAAAGCTGACAGCCAGTTCAATTTAGTCTGTGCACAGATTTTAGCCAATTTTAGTTTAATCGTCAGGTTAAGGCGTTCAACCTTACCTTGGCTGGCCGCATGGTAAACCGTACCATACGCATGTGTTAGGCCCAAAGCCTGTTCAACCACTTTGAGATGTTCATTTTTAAAATGGCTACCGTTATCTGATCTGATACGGCGCGGAAAACCATAGTGTGGTATGTATTGATTGATTAAACACTTGATCACAGTCGTACTGTCCTCTCGGCCGACAGGATATGCTTCTGGCCAACCAGTGAAATAATCAACAATCACCAAAACATAGCGTTTGCCATGTACCTGTGCAATCATGTCTGTGAAGTCAATCACAATTTCTTCCCCTGGACCAGATGTCAAAGGGAAAGAGCCTTTTTTAGGCTTGATGCTGGGTTTTACATTGTGTTCCTGACAGATACAACAACTTGTCACATGACCTGACACCATGGACTGCAAAAACGGATGCTACCAATGTTCAAGGGCCCGCATCATTTGTTTGTCATTGACATGGCTCACCCCATGGGCTTGTGTTAACATTGAACCGGTCAGAGAGACAGGCAATGCCGGACGTCCGTCTGGCGCTTGCCATAGACCATCTGGCGAGCATATACCTCCATGCTGCAACCAGACTGATTGTTCTTCAGGGGCAGATTTCTGTTGTTCTTTGACCAAATATTCTCGAGTGAAACGAGGCAAAAGATCACTACAGGCTCTATCTGATCTCACCACCTGCTGAGTTGCAACATAGCCAGCTGCAGTTTTGGCAGCTAGATTGGCTGCATTGTTACCATCAGTGATAGGACAGTCACTTTTGGAGTGACCTGGACACTTAATTACTGCCACTTCTGTGGGTATCATCAGAGCCTCTAAAAGGTCTCTGGCTTCGCATGCATGCGTGATTGGTCGACCTGAGGATGTGATAAAACCACACCTCTGCCATAAGGGCAATTCAACATGGACAGCTGTTACAACATATGCTGAATCGGAATATATGTTCACACGGGTCTCACCAGCGTAGTACAGGGCTCTTGTCACTGCTATCATCTCTGCTCTTTGTGCTGACTGTTTTCCTTCTAACTTCCCTGCATCCCTTGTCACTAATGAGCTTCCCACTTGTTCAACTACTGCATAGGCTGCCTTAAGGCTCCCATCCTCTGCTCTGAAACAACAACCATCTGTGAACAATGTCATAACTGGCGGTGGGGTTGTCAATGGCACCGCAGACAGATCTTCTCTTACTTTGGATGCTCTCTCGGTGATGGGTGCACAATCATGCGGCTGTCCATCACCCATCAGATCAGCCATATTAATACCCTCATGTGTGTATGTGAGATTGGGGCTGGTCAAAATCTTAGCTATTCTTCTCTGTCTCAACGGCGAAAACGTGAATGATGCTGAATTTACGAATGACATGATAGAGTGTGTGGTGAGTATTGTCAATGGGTGGCCCATTACAATGTGTGATGTTTTGTGCACAACTTTGGCTAAACCAGGTGCAAATCGAGAGCAAAGTGGTTGTCTTTGTTCTACACAATCTAACAACACACTCGCATACATCAACACTTTTCTCCTGCCTTGGTCTTTTTGAAACAGGACACCATGTGCGCTGGAGCCAGATTCTGAGGCATCCAGAAAGAAAGGTAACTCATAGTTGGCACAGTTCAAGTGCACAGCATGAGCTAGCTGTGTCTTAAGGTCAATGAACGTCCGTTCAGCCTCTTGTGTCCACTGAAGTTCTGCTTTCAGATTTTTCATGCCATGCTCTTTAATCAACTGTCTGAGTGGTGTAGTCAGTGAAACATACATAGGGACATTACTGAATCCTGTTAGGCCTAAAAATGACAACATGTCTTTCACTGTGGTTGGCTTAGGATGGCTGAGTATACCCTGTCTTTGTGTCCCTGTCAAAGTTGATCCCTGTGCCGTGATCAGTCGACCTAAAAATGTAACACAAGGTCTGCACACCTGCAGTTTGTCCTTGCTTACCTTGAAACCAGACCTGTGCAACTGAAGCAACACAACTCTGGTAGCCTCCAAGCACGCCTTTTCAGTTCTGGCTGCCAAGAGTAGGTCATCAACATACATGATCATGACACAGTTCTCAGGTAAGCTACAGTCCTGTAGCTGTTGTTTTAAAACATGATTAAAAACTCCTGGTGACAAAATAAACCCTTGTGGTAGTCTGTTGTAAGAATACTGGCATACCCTGTATGTAAAAGCCAAACATGCTTTGCAATCCTCTGCGATTGGAATACAGAAGAAAGCGTTTGCCAAATCGATGCATGTAAACCATTGGTGCGCTGGTGTCAATGTGGACAGCGCAATGTATGGGTTT
Organism: Triplophysa rosa; assembly: GCF_024868665.1. Classification (NCBI taxonomy): domain Eukaryota; kingdom Metazoa; phylum Chordata; class Actinopteri; order Cypriniformes; family Nemacheilidae; genus Triplophysa; species Triplophysa rosa. Next base: position 83,144 of record NW_026634155.1, read on the forward strand.
GGTGCTGTCATTGTAGGTGTTGCTACAATGGAGTTGATGTTTCGTAAATCATGTACCAATCTGTATTTATTAGTGCCTGGTTTTGGCACAGGAAAAATTGGTGTGTTCCAATTAGACCTATAAGGGGTTATCACTCCCTTGTCAATCAGTCCAGAAACAGTGGTGGCTACACCTTCTTCTGCTTCTGGTTTGTTGCGGTACTGAGGGACCCAAATAGGTGTGGTGGTGGTCAATTTGAAGCTAACAGGTTTGATGTTACAAAACCCTACATCTGTTGGTCCTTGAGACCATAGATTATCTGGCAATGTGTCAATCATTTTTTCTGCTCCGTCAGCGTCTGTCTGCTCCCTACCATGGCTTCTAGAGATCTGTTTTGTGTCAACACCCCTGTGTCTTCTGTTTGGTCTTGCACCCAATATGCTTTTTGTGTATCTGAATACAGGATACCCCAAGTTTCTGTGGGTTTCCAATCATTAGCTGCCAACAGCCTCTTAGTCATGTTGCCTAGCTCCCTAGCTTCATGTTTCGGATGTAATGCTACAGAGACGTGTGGTGCAGCTGTATCAGACATTTCATACCATTTCATCTGCTCTTCTGTCAGTAAAATTGGTGCCACTACTCCCTCTTTTCCTATCATAAATCCGGATCCCTTTAACACCCATTTACTGTCCTCTATTTCCTGGAACAGATCTTGGTATTGTGTGGTGTCATCCCTGTCATAAAACAATGTGCAATGTAAGGGGTCTATTGGTGGCAGAAAAATGTCTATGTTTGTGATCCACTGGCGATGTTCGTTATACCTAGATACAACACTGTTTGGGGCTACACTGGAATCTAGCTCAACCCAATATATGTCAGCATCTTCTAACTCACCACACGATGTTAACATCCACTGACTGTCTGTGGTGTGGCCTGCAAGGGAACAATTTGTTTCTGAACCATCTGGAAATTTCACTATCACTCCCTCGGGTGAACATAAAATGCTGGCTCCTAATTTAATTAATAAATCTCTGCCTAAAAGGGGGATGGGAGCATTGCAAGAGTACAGGAACGAGTGCGACAATGTCTGATTGGCGATCTTCACTCTCAACAGTTTGGTCATCGGCCATTTTTCTACCCCACCAGAGAACCCTATTACTCCCACTGTGCGATTTGTCAGATCGCTATTGTCAATTGTGCCCTTTGTTACAGTAGAGTATGTGGCCCCGGTATCTACCAGAGCCTTTAGTGGTGTATCGGTTACCACTATTTCCATGAGAGGTTCAGCCATTCCTCTCACGGTGGTTCTCTGTGGGCCCCTTCAACATTCCTCCGCCCCACCCTCCGGGCCCCATGTTGGGTGCACAGGCACCTGTAGGTTGGAAGGTGACGGGAAGTGTTGCCCCGGGTTGTATGGGGTTTGTGGTCCCCTGCCAGACCACCGGCGCCACCTCTTCGGGGACCCCATCCCCCCGCAGGTGGACCGTTATATTGGCCTTGAGTCTGTGACTCGTTTTGTGGACAATTTCTTGCCCAATGTCCATTTTCGCCGCACACGAAACACTGCGTCCCACTCTGCCCCCCTCTCCCTTGCCCTCCCTGTCTACGTCCATTTCCTCTCCAGGGGGATCCCTGCCTACGGTTTGTTCCTTGGGCATAATGTGGGTTGCTATATGGATGGTGGTGTGTCGGTCCTCTAAAAGGAGAACCACTGTAAGGGGGTCCTTGATATGGGTCTATGGGTTGGGGTGCATTGGGAGTATGTTGTGGCATTTGCTTGGCCTTTTTGGTTGTCCCTTCACTTTTGGCTTTTTCTAATTGCAATTTTAACAACTGGGTTTTAACTCTTTCTAGTTCCTCTTCCTCTTTATTGGCTCTTTCCACTGCTCTGTCTGTGTGGTGCACTAAATGTCTTTCCCATACCTCGTTACTTGCCACTGGGATATCTGGGTTATTCTCCATTGCTTGTTTTACTCCATTTGGAGCTCCTGTCATTACTGCTGCTCTAAATATGTCTCGTGTCACAGGGTTGTTTAAACTGTTTTCCTCCACCATTTGTTCCCACTCAGCAGCACAACGGAAATAATAAGCCGCTCCAGTCTCACCTGGCTTAATGCGGAATTTTATATTCTGGTACACTGTTGGTGGCACAGGATATATTCGACGAAGAGTTTGGCTTACAACAGTACTTACTCTGGTAAATGGTATCTCATTTGCAACATACATAGTATTTGCATCGAGCTCTAAATTTTGCATTTGTGAGGCTGTCAGTATCTGACCCAACAGGCATCTCAAGTCACCCAAAGCCAAGTCAGTGCCATGGCTGAGTGCTGTCAGCTTACTCAACCATCTGCTGCCTCCTGAGGTAATGGGTGGCAACTTACTTGCTATCGCTGTCATGTCACTATGTGACCAAGGTTGGTACTGTGAATTCCCTCCTGGTCTGTGCATTAAAGGTGCTTGCATTTGAGGTACCTGTAGTTGACGACTTGGGTCATAGTTCAGGTAATGTTCCCTTTCCTCCTTCTCTTCCTCATGGTCTGGGTGCCCTGGCTGTTTCCTGCTCCTTAACCTATGGGCTATTGGCTCACCCAGTGTCATTTTCCCTGCAAATTGAACTGGTATTGGCCCTGTTAGCATATTGGTCCCTGCTTGTGGATTAGGGGTGGATGTATTTATTAGTTTTGCAAATATAATGTCTTCTTCAGTATTCTCATTGTCACCCTTCTCAGACTCTTCCTGTTCATGTCTTGTTCTCTCTACTTCTTCCATAACTCGTCGTGCTTTTACTAATGTGTCTTCCACACCCTTGTTCACTGCAGTTTTTAATTCATCAAATTCCTTGCGTATCCTGTCTATTTCACCAGTCATTTCTCCTACTGCAACATCCATTTCTCCTCCATTAATTGTCATGACAACCTGCTGTTTGGGCGGTTCGTATGAAGGGGGGTGGCTTAGGGTTGGGTATAATGAAGTGGGTTGGGTTTTTCTGGGGGCGGAGCAGAGGATAGTCTGAGTGCTTACTGTATTCTCTTCATTTCTCTCTCTGGCTGCTGAGCTGTTCACTTCCTGTTTTCTCTCTCTACTCTGTGGTTTCTGTGAGCTGAGTGCTGTGGTTGTTAGCGCTACTCTAGTCCACACTCTAAGTTTCTTCTTTAGATTTTCTTCTTCACTACCATGCTTCCCTGAGTTATACCACTTCACTTTGTCTTTTTCATCAATATGTCTCCGTAACTTACTATGTGCTTTCTTTTCCATTTCTCTGATTGTTGGTGCTATAGGAATCATCACTTTTTCTGCATTTTCCCATCAACAATCATCACACAATGCTATCCAACACTTATCAATTTCTTTCTGTCTTTGCTTTCTTATCTTTTGGTTCTGTCTGTGCTAAAAGCATATTTGTAACATTTTGCCACTGCACCAATACTGGCGGACATCCGTATTCATCACATTCTTTCCGAAATTCAGCCATTTTACACACAAATTCTATTCACAGTTTGCAAAAATTATACAGTATCTATTTTCACACGGTTAAATCAGTTTTCACATTAATTTTCACATCAACAATTGCATTCACTTTTTCAAAACATTCAAACATATAACAAACAATTTTGGAATATTCCTTTATGAGTTCCCAGACTCAAAGGGATTTATTTCACCCTGGCCTTTTTCGTCCCAGACGCGAATACCACAACGCAGTTTATGAGTCCCAGACTCAAAGGATATTAATTTATCCTGGACTTTTTCGTCCCAGACGCGATTACCACAACGCAGTTTATGAGTCCCAGACTCGAAGGATATTAATTTATCCTGGACTTTTTCGTCCCAGACGCGATTACCACAACGCAATTTATGAGTCCCAGACTCTAAGGGATTTATTACCCTCTCTACGGGGGACTCTAACCACCCGATTTAATATTTTACTCTTTCAAATCTGATTTTTCAAAATTTTCTTTTTTCTATTTATTTCAACTTCCTCAGAATGTTCATCAAATTCAACACAACAATTTAGGTATGTTCAATAGCAGAATTTTGAATAAACAGGCTTCTGCTTACCTTTTTTTTTTGTTGGTCGCGACCTATGTGTTGAACCTGAGTCCGTTCTGATCTCTCTCGCCAAAAGGCACACAATTAGCACTATCTCTCGTCAAATCACGTCGGGGTCACCAATTGTTGGACTTTTTAGGCAGTCCTGCATGTTCAAAAATTTGCACAGAGACGTTCTCCAAAATCGATTAGAAGTTTATTATCAGATGTAAAAAGGAGTAACAAAGCTTTGGGTTGTCAGACGATCTCCTCACTCCACCACAAGCCAACAACCCAGATTATTTAAAAACACCCATATTTATTCAGAATGTGACGTCGTTCGCATCTTCTGACTCCTCCTCTGCCTTTTAAGGAGTGCTGCTCCCTTTCCACCAATCACCGTGAACCAGGTTATCTGACTCTGTCCTTTTTCTTAGTTCCTGCAAAATAACATCTTCTCAAAACATACATCCTGTGGTCAGTCGCTAGTTTTGAGGAATGTTCTCTAGAGACCGTTTCTTTTGGGGAGTGGTCTCCTAGAGACAGTTTCTTGTGGCCGGACAACATACCAACATTCTTAACATTCTTTTAGTAAAAAGAAAACACTCAATCATCTAATGCTTTTAACCATGCAGCGTTGTTTCTTAATCCCATGATTCATCAAAACACATCACAACTCATGATTATACTTAAAACATATGCAGTGGATTGATTCATAACATTTCTTTTATATGTGACTCTTTGTGAGTGTGTGTATTGATTTAGATAATTTATGGTTCCAACCCCCACTTATCCTGTCTCACTTCGTTTCCACAGTAACTTTCCACTGAGTAAAATAGAAAGCACATGACAAAAGCACACAGCTTAATGATTTAATGAAAGAAAACACTTATTGATTATATTGATAATTAAATCATACCTTTATCTGGAAAATATTCCCACAATGGCAAACCACTAAAGCTTCTGAAGTTAATACATACTACTAATGTCAACTATCATGTTTATCTCTCAGCTTTTCGGCTTCAGTTAAGTTTTCTCCAGGTGGGCCCATTTGATCGATATCATGTAAAAATGCACAGTAAAATAATCGTTATCGACCTATCGCCCATACAGACGTGTTGGAATGTCTTATTCCCTTCATAATAACCATCAACCGTTATGTTGTCAGGACAACAGTACTGGCACGCGCTTACCGCCATTCTGCCTCCTAAACAACGACTATCAAACTGTTAAAGAAACTGTAAAAACGAATACGAAACAAATAGACACCATTTCTACGTATTGTGTAAGTAACTGGCAATAATTACATCCGTTATCCTTTTATAAAGAGAACAGATAACGGTACTGCTAACGGGCTAATTTAGTAACATTCCGAAGAGTAAAGCTTGTAAAAGCAGACCAAATTTTTTTGCTAGTTTTCACAAAAATATCCATATATAGTGTGAAATATTGGTAATAATGTTACTTGCATATAGTAACTGCTCTTGTCTCGTCATATCACCGGCTCCGCTGCGGTCTAAACAAGGTCTGCGCATGCGCAAAGTAATGCCCATAAAGTAAGGTGCAGGCTCATATACAGCTGTGTGGGTGCATGGTAATATTGTACTAATATATATATATATATAGTGATGTAGTATAGTGCAATTATTTACATATTTAATTTTTGCACAAGATTGTGTGAAGATTTCCAGTGAAATGAGTGTACAACGAGGCCCTTATAAAAGGTAGCTATGTGACTTTTCTTGTGATTTTTATTAAAGCTAAATGTAGAGAAGCAATTCATTTCATTGTTTATACAGTAATAAAATATGATTATTAATACATTAGTAATGCCAAAACTTTTACAGAGATTGTACCCCTTACGAAATAACCACAAAACACATGGTTTTAATTAGAGATGCACCGATTGCAATTTTCTTTGCCGATTCCGATTTTGGATGTCGCCAGAGTGACATCCATGCATTTTGTGTACGTGCGGGGTGACAAGGCTAGGCCGAATGCAAGAACCTGATACTGGTAAGCTTCGTCCCCGAAAGCGAACCTCAGGAATTTCCGGTGTTGTGGCAAGATCTCTATGTGAAAGTATGCGTCCTTGAGATCGATTGTGACGAACCCATCACCTGCTCGAATCTGAGATACGATCGTCAACATTTTGAACTTGTATGTTCTCAGCTAGCGGTTCAACCCACGAAGAGATAAAATCGGCCGCAACCCCCCATCTTTTTTGGGAACCAGAAAATACCGACTGTAACATCCTGCCTCTTTGTCTGACAGGGGAACACGTTCTAAAATTTGTTACTTAAGTCTTTTTTTCTTGTTTTCCGGTAAAAATGTCAAAAAATTCTCCAATCAAGATGTTTTTTCTTGATGAGCAAACTGACCTAAGAAAATAGGTCTTGTTTTTAGTCAAAAAATATGATATTTCAGTGAAGTCTGCCAATGGGGTAAGAAAAATAACCCTGAATTGAGTGACTAAGAAAAAGGTCAACCTTAATTCAAGATTATTTTTCTTCCAAGTGTAAATTCTAGTTCTGACTCACCTTTGGGTGTTTTTTCATATTGTTGGTCAAGTAGGAAAAAACATTAACAAGCTTTTCTCTGGGCGTTTATATGGTCCAAAAAGTTTTTTACCCCTTACTACTTTCGGAACATATTTAGTCAGTTTAGAACATTTTAAACCATAGAACACACACACACAATTTATAAGCTTTTGTGCCCATGAGGACCTCAATTTTGGTCCCACAGTGACACGAGTCCCCATGAGTTGGTGTGCCTTCAGGTTTAGGTCCCCACCGGGATGTACAAACATGAACACACATCACACACACAGTCTGGTTTATTATCTCCATGGGGACAGTCCATAGGCGTTTTTTATACTGTACAAACTGTATATTCTATCTCCTACCCCAACCCCTAAACCTAAAGATCATAGAAAACTTTTTGCATTTTTAGATTTTTAAATTTTACCTTAAATATATAAAAACTTTATTTTTGTGAGTGGATGGTCTGCCATAGTGCCCCTGATTAACAACTTCAAAGGCAATTTTCTCAATATTTTGATTATTTTTGCGCTCTCAGATTCCAGAGTTTGTATCTCAGCCAGATATTGTCCTATTCTAACAACTCATATAACTATAGAAAGTTTGTTTATTCAGCTTTCAGATTATGTAAAATGTCAATTTCGAAAAATTGACCCGACTGGTTTTGTTGTCCAGGGTCACATATGTGTTGTGTACATTATTACAGATAGATATTAAATTAAATAAAAAATATATTGTTGCGGTTCCCAAAGACTGATTTCAATTCACATGGATTCAGCTTGGAGAATGACACTGATGTTCTTAAATTAAAGCCTTATAAAACGTAACCAAAATTGCAAGACGTTTTTCAAGTTGTCTTTTATTAATAACAGATAAATATTAAGAGATATGTTAACATAAATAGTTAAGGGAACAAAGTCATAAATTAACAGAAAAATAGACAGATAATGATTAAATTAACAGTAATATTTAAGTTATTTCGAACAAATATATACAATCGCAATTGCTGTATTAAGTGCAGTTCCAGCTGTTTGTCCTTGCCTTCTTCAGTCTGTCCTTCCACTTCATGGAACCACCTGTCACAGATGTCACATTGTATCTAAAAAATGCATAAAGTCACTCATAAATAGGTTTATAGATTAAAATGTCAATTGTTCCAATACTTATATTCTGTATTTAGCAGACCAGCATATCCTGTAGAAATTAAACTAATATGCAATAAACCAAAAAAAAACCTCACCCAATTTGTTAGACGAGGCCTAGGTCCAAGTGGCTTTGATGCAGAGCACATGGAGCAATTATTGGCCTCATCGAACACTATAGAATATGTATAAAATTACACCAACATAAGATTACAATTTTTCAGAGGGTGCTGCAAAGAATGCAATAACTCTATTCTATTATTAGTATCTATTAATTATTATTATAACTTTAATATATTCGGATAACTATTAAACGCAGCAATAAAATCAGAATTTATGATTTTGTGAAAATCATTTATTCTGTTAGTCGTCCATAACACTGCTTTAAGCTCTTTAAACTGTATCATAACTCCGCATTCACACATTAATAGCGTATCACACTCAAAAGTCATTTAAAGAACTTCATTGTGATGAAATAACTATCATTTTCTGATCGCACTGGATCTTCGTTCTCTTTGCCACAACATATGTGTTTTAACACACAAGGACAATATGTATGTCACTTAATCCCATTTTCTGTGCTTCCTCGTTGGCCTTCCATCCAAAGCTTGACAACTTTTTATACTCATATTCCCAACAGTCCTTCAACACCAATTTAACTGGATCACTACCCGAATGTCCCTTTATACTTATCCAGTACCTCATCCTTAACTTAAGCCTACGGATTTCTTGAGGCATCTCTCCCATCTCTACATGAACTGCTGATAATGGTGATGATCTAAAAGCTCCGCAACACATTTTCATTGCTTGTGATTGTATTGCATTTACTTTTGAAAGTTGTGTTTTACATGCAGAGTTACTGTATATACCATACTGCCATAATCAATGGCCGATCTTATCAGAGCAGAGCACAATATATTCTTTTAAGTGACTGTCTACAAGCTCCCCAATCAACTCCTGTTAGACATCTCATAACATTTAACGCCTTTATACATTTGTCCACCAATTTCTAGATGTGGATTTTAAAATTCAACTTCGAATCCATCCATATTCCTAGAAATCGAACAACTGGTGTTTGCTCTAACTCTTGATCATACATTTTAATATTAACTGTAGGATTGATTCTTCTTTTAAAACATATCGCCTGAGATTTTGCTACAGAAAAATGGAAACCCCATTCATTTGCCCAATTCTCTACATTATTAACAGCAGTCTGCATACACCTTTCAACATACCCAACATTACGCCCTCTTTTCCACAACGCACCATCATCTGCATACAACGATCTTCCTATCCCACCATTGTAAAAATATCATTAATCATTAAGTTAAACAGAATTGGACTGCTAATGCTACCCTGTGGTGTTCCATTCTCTATTGTATGTATCTGAGAAGATGCAGTACCCACTCTTAACTTGTATAGTTCTATTGAACAAGAAATTCCTGATCCAATGATATATTCTTCATTTGATTTCCATTCTATCTAACTTAATTAAAAGTCCCTCTTCCCACATCATATCATATGCCTTTTTGACATAACCCCCCCCCAACTAAAAGTTCCTTATTTACCTGAGCCTTTCTTATTTCAGATTCCAGGAATAGTATAGAGTCCATAGTATTACGTCCTTTCCTAAATCCACTTTGGAATGGTGATAAGAATTCTTTCTTCTCAATGACATATACCAGTCTACTCATAACCATACGCTCCATCAGTTTGCACACATTAGAAGTTAAAACTATGGGTCTGTAGTTATTTGGCTGCATATGGTCCTTGCCTGGTTTAGCAATTGGCACTATGATCCCATGCTTCCAGTCAGCTGGTAACTTTCCTAACTCCCAAACCTTATTAAAAAGGCTCAAGATTAGATCTAACGATGTTTCTGATAAACATCTTATCATGTCATAACAGATGTCATCTCTACCTGGGGAAGTTTGTTTAACCCCTTCAAGTGCCTTTCTCAATTCATACAGGGTGAATTCTGAATCCAACGTACATCCAGATGGTCCTTTATCCTTCAATAAGTGAGGATATTTACTTAATATCTGTTCCCTATCCTTCCTTGCATCCTCTGATAGATTTGAGTTACTGTGTACTTTAACAAAATTTTCTGCCAACACCTCTGCTTTTCCACTTTCCGTTAAAATGTGTCTATTATTATGTATTAAAACAGGTATGTTGCGATCTCTTTGTATCCCTCCCATCTGTCTTATCATACTCCATATTTCAATGTCTTCACCAATTCTCTTACAAAATTCTCTCCAATCATTTCTTTTAGATGTCCGAATTACTCTTCTCACTATAGCCTGTGCCCTTTTATAGTAAACTAAATCCTTAAAGTTAAGTGACCTTCTTACCCTCTTAAGGGCTTTATTTCTCCTTACAATTGCCTCATTACATTACAGTCCTCATTCCACCATGGTACAGCTTTCCTCCTGCTTCCTGCCTTCTTACCTATTACTTCTAAAGCTGAACTCTGTAGAACCTGACATATTTTATTATTAAAAACATCAACATCCATCATAATATTACTGATTTCCTTCATTTTGCTTTCACATAACTCCGTATACTGTTGGACTTTAAAGGCAGTCCTGCATGCTCAAAAATTTGCACAGAGACGTTCTCCAAAATTAAACAGAAGTTTTATTATCAGATGTAAAAAGGTAACAAAGCTTTGGGTTGTCAGACGATCTCCTCACTCCACCACAAGCCAACAACACAAAATATTCAAAAACCACCCATATTTATTAAGTATGTGACGTCGCTCGTATCTTCTGACTCCTCCTCTGCCTTTTAAGGAGTGCTGCTCCGTTTCCACCAATCACCGTGAAGTCCTTTTTCTTAGTTCCTGTAAAATAACATTTCAAAACGTATATCCTGTGGTCAATCGGCAGTCCTGAGGAATGTTCTCCAGGACAGTTTCTTTTGGGGAGTGGTCTCCTAGAAACAGTTTATTGTGGCCGGACAACATACCAACATTCTTAACATTCTTTTAGTAAAAAGAAAACACTTAATCAGCTAATACTTTTAATTATGTAGCGTTGTTTCTTAATCCTACGATTCATTAAAACACATCACAACTCATGATTATACTTAAAACATATGCAGTGGATTGATTCATAACATTTTTATGTGAAAAACACTCTTTGTGTGTGTGTGTGTGTTGATCTAGATAATTTATGGCTCCAACCCCCATTTGCCACAGTAACTATTTTACTGAGTAAGATAGCAAGCACATGACAAAATCACGCAGCTTAATGATTTAATGAAAGAAAACACTTATTGATTATATTGATATTTAAATCATACTTTTATCTGAAAAATATTCCCACAATACTTATCCCAATCAGCTGATTTAAACATCCACCTTGGCATTCTTTCCCCCACATTTTGAGCTATATCTACTGCCACTTTGCTGCAAATAGGAAAATGGTCACTACCTATTGTACTATGATCTAATACTTTCCATTCACACTTTCCAGCTAAGTTTTCCGAAACTATTGTTAAATCTAACACTGCATGTCTTCCCTTTGATAAATCAATTCTAGTATAACTGCCATCATTGATACAAACTAATCCTCCCCAATCTAGCATCAATCTTCAATGATCTCTCCATTTTTATCTGTTTTTGCGCTTCCCCATAACGAACTGTGAGCATTAAAATCGCCACACCATACCACTTTTTGCTTCCTATCCCCTCCAATACTTTCTAGAGTATCCTTATTTAACCTTTCACATGGATTGTAAAAGTTCATTATTCTAATACAACGTGAACCTTCCCATATTTCCACCACCACAACTTCTATTTCCCTAACATCCTCAACTGCTCTATACCCAATTCCTTGTTTAATAAAGGTTGCTACCCCACCACCATTTCCTAGATGTCTATCTCTCCGAATTGCTACATAACCATGAATTATAAAATTAACTTGTGGTTTAAGCCAAGTTTCCTGTATACATATTATATCTGGACCATTCTCTTGATTTGCTATATATTTCTTAAACTCTTGTCCATTGGCAGTTAAGCTTCTTGCATTCCACTGCAAGATTGTTACTACCATTAAGAACCACCACATGTTGACTGACTATTTGCTATTTGACTGTTTGTTGTTTGCATCTTGAGCCTTTCATTTATCATATCAACATTAACATTCTCAAAATCCAGGTACTTTTCAGCAGCTCTAATAATGATTCTAATTCTTTCAGTCCTGCTTTCGGTTTGAGCGGAGCAATGCACTACTTCAGCGATAAATGCTAGGAATGAAACTTTGTCATCCATTACTCCATTTTTACCTTTACTTTGCTCTTTCCTCAATTGTTTCGGTTGTTCGGTTTCATTCCTGGTTTCAATTACTTTAGGTATCTTATCTACTGTACTTTCTTCAAAGCCTCAGCATATGTTATTCCTTCCTCCATTCTGACATTTTGAACCTTCACCGCATTTTTCTGTACATGACACCCTCCATAACCTGCACTGTGATCTCCTCCACAGTTGCAGCACTTAGGATTTACCCCTTGTCCACACTTGCCATACTCATGATCACCTCCACACCACGCGCACCTCTGTTTGCCTCTGCAAGCTGCCGCTACCTGACCGAATTTTTGACACTTGTAACATCTTAGTGGCGGGGGAGCGTATAATCAGTGTTGTAGTCGAGACCAGCTCATTCGAGTCCGAGTCAAGTCCGAGTCCAGAGTAGGTTGAGTTCGAGTCAAGACCGAGTCCAGAGTAGGTTGAGTTCGAGTCAAGACCGAGTCCAGAGAGGGTCGAGTCCGAGTCCTAGGACAAGAGATCTGAGACGAGACCTATAGAAATCTTCAAGAATATGTTAAATGTTTGGTGGAAACAATAAAACTGTTTGTGTCCTGTTGTGTTACACGAGGTTAGCATAACATCAATCAGCTAGCTCATAGAGTGCTCAGTGCATTAAATATACCATGGCATGTACACTGTGTTTTATTTACTTAGACTGATATTAGTTTAAAAATATTATTAGCTGAGGGTAAAAAAGGCCCTGTGTTGAGTGTTGTAAATGTAATTTTATTACAATTATGACTTCCCCCTGACCAAAGATATGTCCAAAAGACGTCTTTTCTGCATCTTCCGATGTTGAAAAAGACGTCCCTTTATTGGCCCATTATTACGTTTTCTGAACGTTTGATATTGACGTACAGGGGACCTTGGTACAATGTAAAAACTGGTTCAAATCTGGAGTTTATCAGACTACTTTAAGTTTTCACATGGAAATAAATGAAATGAGACTCTGTGTAATGAGTTTTGTACCCACAATAATAACCATTATTGTGATCAGTGTTTGCCTTAGTTGGGCTCTTGATCCTTGACTTTTGTTAAATTAATTCGTTCAGGTCATGTAATAGTGTTATAAAAACACTTGTGCACTGTGAAAGACAGACATGCTTTTACAAAAGTTGGGGTTGTTTTCATGGAAATTGTCAGGCTGTAATAAAATGCATTAGTTTTAAACATTATTGATCAATTGATGACTGGTCAATTGATTGACTCTGGCTAGTCAATGCACAAGTATTGAGAGAAAATAAACAAACATATTTCACTGACATCAACCCTCATCATACAACCCTCAACAATAATGACAATCGTCAAAATAATTCAGATAAACAGATCACCCAGCATGCATTGCAGCATGAAGCTTTCTTTTGTTGATTGTCATCATTGTTGAGTTTCATATGCAGATTCTTGATGTCGTTGTGTGTTAAAGTGGTTTAACAGATTGCGAATATGTTCATTCCTAAAAAATCACAGTATATCAAACTACAGATCCACAGAGTTGACACATTAATAAACCAAACCCAATTATTAACAGTGATCTAAACTATTTCAAAATGCATGCATTACCATTCAGAAGTAGTCATCTCTTTGCCACAACTAATTTATTTTAACACACAGTTATGGCTGAAGGAAACCTAATTTAACATTAAAATAGAAGAGCCAAGAGCTCAACTAAAGCTAAAAAAGATCACACTAATGGTGATTTTTGCAGGTACAAAAGTGATACTGATTCAATGCAGTGAACATTGACAAATCATCAATTTTTAACCTTGATTCAATGGTTGCTTGCTATCTTACTGCACTCAAATCATTCAACTCAGTTTATTTCAAAGCGTCTCACTTAATTTATTTCCATGTGTAAACTCAAAATTTCAACCAGTTTTTACTTTGTACAGACTGGACATCAATATTAGACAATCAGGAGACGCCATGAAAAGCTATAGAAACAACTTTCATTTTTGGCCCATAAAGGGACGTCTTTTCAATGTATTTAATATTTTTGCTGGGACTCGAGTGGACTCGGGCATAAGTCCAATTCCGAACGAGTCGAGACCGAGTCAAAATGCACACAAGTCCATGACAAGACCAAGACCATTAAAATAAGGTCTCGAGACCGAGTTCAAGACCGAGTCCGAGTCTCGAGACTTAAACTGTTGGACTTAATGGTCAGTCCTGCATGCTCAAAAATTTGCACGGAGACGTTCTCCAAAATTTAACAGAAGTTTTATTATCAGATGTAAAAAGGTAACAAAGCTTTGGGTTGTCAGTCACTCTCCACACTCTCTCAAAAGCCAACAACCCAGATTATTCAAAAAACACACATATTTATTCAGTATTTGACGTCGTTCTCATCTTCTGACTCCTCCTTTTCTCTGTGGAGCATTGCTCCCTAGCAACCAATCACCGTGAACCAGTCATCTGACTCGCCCTTCTTTGTCAGTTCCTGAAAACATCTCCCACAACACATGCCTACATCCTGTGGTCAGTCGCTAGTTTTGAGGAATGTTCCCTAGAGACAGTTTTTTTTTGGGGAGTGTTCCCTAGAGACAGTTTCTTGTGGCCGGACAACATACCAACATTCTTTTTAGTAAAAAGAAAACACTCAATCATCTAATGCTTTTAATTATGTAGCGTTGTTTCTTAATCCTATGATTCATTAAAACACATCACAACTCATGATTATACTTAAAACATATGCAGTGGATTGATTCATAACATTTCTTTTCTGTGTGACTCTTTGTGTGTGTGTGTGTGTGTTGACTTAGTTAAATTTATGGTTCCAACCCCCACTTATCCTGTCTCACTCCGCTTGCCACAGTAACTTTTCACTGAGTAAAATAGCAAGCACATGATAAAAGCACACAGCTTAATGATTTAATGAAAGAAAACACTTATTGATTATATTGATAATTAAATCATACTTTTAACTGAAAAATATTTCCACAAACACTGCGTATAATCTAACCGTATAATTTACAAATCACAAATAAACTCTCTCAGGCAGTCTATTTTCATCAAAGTTTATCATTACTGATAAGCTGTCTGTCTTTTCATTATTTCTGACACACTTAAGCCATCTGACAGACTTTACTGTTGCTCCAGTTATATTTCTTTTAATCTTCTCATCTGCAGGATTCGTTGGGATTTATAACACCTCTGACCCAATTTCTTTCTTCTGGTATTGAACATGCAACTTTCTTTCCATTTATCGATTTTATTTCTAGAGCCGTTTTTTTGCTGCCTACTGTCTTTACAAAACAACATCAGCTTGCAATCCCTCAGTGTCTTAACACTTTCAACTGTACCTATTGTTTCTTTTAAAGTTTTTGTTAGTTTCAAAGGATTAATAGCATTAACAGACTCAGTAAACTTCACCATTACCTTATACTCCTCCTTCCTTCGTCTTGCCTGATGATTTCCTTTTTCACTATCTGTTTCTGAGATGTGTCCCCAACTTTTCTTTCTTGTCCGATTTTCTACTACTCTCCATTCGTCGCCTCCACTATCCATCTCTTCAACATCATCCTCCATTTCCGGATCACTTCCGGAATCTACGCTACTTCCTACCATCAGCGGTCCAGTCGCAATCCAGTTGTTTGCCAACCGCCTCTCGAGCTCTATTCCTGCTATTTCTTCCTTGCACAATTTGAACTCAACCCCGCGTCTCTGGTCAATCGTTATTTCCAAAGGCGCTTAAACGACAGAGGGCCTCTACTTCTGTGTCGCACAGTAGACGCTCTTCTGACCAATCACGTTCCTCCATGTTGTTATAGAAACCTAATTCACTAATAGAAACATTAAATGGTAGTCAATGGTGCCCCAGAACTTGTTTTCCTAAATTCTTCAACAGAACAAAAATATACAATATTTTTCTACTATGGTAGTGGATGATGTCCTAGAACTGAAAATGTCTTAAGATTCTTACAAAAATCTAAACGTATCTTAGTGACAGTGTTAGTTCTTTGGGCATTGTAGCACATGTTGGACATTATCCTTAATAGCGTTGTCAATATGTATATTTCTCTTAAACGCATCGATTCGCTTCAGAAGACCTTTGTTAAGACCACGGAGCCGTGTCGAGCTGCTCTTTGATCGATGGATGGACTTTTTGGAGATTCAAAAAATTGCCCCCCATTCGCTCCCATTCTACTGCTTGGAAGTAAAAGGATACGTGGTATGATAACTCTGACTCCATTATTCCACAAGAAGAAAGTCACATTCACTTAGGATGCCTTGAGGGTAAGTAAAACATGGGGAAATTTTGATTCAAGCCTGAAATAACCCTTTAAGAGAGTATAAACTTGGAAACCGTCTGCAGACCACCTTTACGAAGTCTCTCGCCATTCATGATCAGAAAGGTCAGAGATTAGGATGAAGACTCTTGGGTTAACTGGGAGTAGCTTTTTGTTTTTCTTTTCCACCTCCTTTATTCCCTTTCTCCGGATT
The DNA here is from genome assembly GCF_024868665.1 of Triplophysa rosa. Lineage (NCBI taxonomy): Eukaryota > Metazoa > Chordata > Actinopteri > Cypriniformes > Nemacheilidae > Triplophysa > Triplophysa rosa. The sequence continues at coordinate 99,586 of NW_026634155.1, forward strand.
GATGATGAAAAACACCTTAAAAAAAAACATTTATAAGTCTGTAAATGAAGCTACACTGTAATGAATCTCCCCTCCTAAGTCTCTTTACATACCTTTGCAGGAATTCAAGCACTGACGCCAGTTCAGTAGGGTAGTGAATGTTGGAGCAGTAATAACTGCCGAACATTAGGCAAACAGCAGAGATGAAAGAAGTGATGTCATCATTCACAATCTTGCGGTCCACAGCTTCAATTCAATTCAATTTTATTTATATAGCGCTTTTCACAATGTGCATTGTTCCAAAGCAGCTTTACAGGAGAAAAAATAAGATAAATTTGCTTAACTTCAGCACGAGCTGCATTTGTAATATGCTAAGATCTGTCAGAGACATTTCTTTCTTCACTGTTAATCCTCTAATTATTCTTTACTCTTGTGGGCGTTTACTAGCTACCCGTAGTTAGTTATTTAGTGAATCTTAACAGATCATAATTAGAGCGGTTAGTGGTCTAGTTAATAGTATGAGGTAGGCGCTTAGAAATCCTCATTCTTCTTCAGTCTAAACCTAGTATCGCTACCTTGACTTTCTAGGTGGAGCAGCTTGTTACTTAGATGATTGTGATTTTTAATGAAGGTTGTGTCTATACTTGCTGAGGCGTCTACTTCTATTGTGTTCATCAGTCACTCAATGCAGTAATCCCGACCTTATATTACGCTTACGTTTTGGATCGAATGCTATACTTTTGTCGTTATCTCATTTAAAGATTTAAATCTAGAAGTTTCTGATCCTCAACTTAGTACTTGAACTGTGTATTCCAGGTTATCTTTTGCGTCTAGCTAACCACTTATGATTATCGAATTACGATCTCTGGTCTTAAACATCGTACAGTAGTCAGCGATTACAGGGATAGCCATAGGCTCCATTGTTCTTTAGGTCGCAGCATCTATTGAGACATAGCTCGCATTTCTTATGACTGGCTTTCCGCTTTTTCTTCTTCTTGTCTTTATATAACGTCTCAGGTCTTTAACTCGTTTCTGTTGGTTTCTTTAGTACTGCTTCTTCTTTCAATTTCGTTTAATCTTCGATTTCTTTTCTGTGTCTTTTTTTGGTCCATAAGTTATTTTGTTTTGTGTTTTCTTTCTAGAGTCTTTCAAAAAATTTTTTCTTTTTACTCGCTTCTTCTTCTTATCCTTATGTTCTTTTCTCTCTTTTTTTCATTCTTTGATGCTTCTCTGCCTTCTAATTCTGTTTCTTCTTCTGTTTTCCTTTTTTTTCTTTTTTTTTCTCCTAGCTGGAACTGTCTTCTTTCTTCTCTGTCTTATCGTTATAGCTTGAGTTCTTCTTCTTAACAGTCTAGCTATTCTTCTTGTCTTTCTATATTTTCTCTGGGCGCTGTAATGGAGAATGCAGGGTCCTAAAACCGATCCCTGAGGTAATCCATAATTTACTTGCGTTAGATTTGACGATTCCCCATTTAAATGGACAAATTGATGTCTGTCTGATAAGTAAGATCTGAACCATTGTAGTGCCTGTCCCTGAATACCGGTATAATTGTGTAAGTGATCTAGAAGTATTTTATGGATAACAGTTTTGAACACAGCACTAAGGTCAAGCAGGTTTAGGAGTGAGATGTTACCTTTATCAGATGCTATAGGCGGGTCGTTTGTGATTTTAACGAGCGCAGTTTCAGTGCTATGATGCGGTCTAAAGCCTGACTGAAATTTTTTGTCATTATTTTGTAAGAAAGAGCACAACTGAGTGGACACTACCTTTTCTACACTCTAAAAAGTGCTGGGTTATTTCTGTAAACACGTTGTTGGGTTTTGTATGCTGGGTCAAATGAAATGTAGGGGGTCACTCATAGATGAACACCTGGTTGGGTTATTTTGACACAATAACTGGTTTACTCCTTTTCTTTGGTCGGCTGTTTCTACATAATGTTCGAAATATTACTGTTACTGTGTTACAAAATGTAGTTTTAAGACTTGTTTAGGTGAGAATGTATGTGTGTTAAGTTCAAAATATCGTTCGGCTAGTAAAGATAACGTCTATTTAAAAATGTGCTCAAACGTTTTCGGAGATGTGACCTCCAAACAACAACCGGGCGCTCCGTGCTCATATACCCCACCCAACACTGCCTCACCTCGGTAGGTCCTGCTGAAAATCACTGCTGTTTGTTATGTCTCTGTAGTAGTTAAACAACGTATTTATTTTATTTTAGGTATAAATTACAGTCAATCTTTGCTCTCATTAGTCTATTTGTTTCTGTGCAGATCGTTTCGACGGAGGGTAAATTGTATAACTTTTATACATTTTATTACGTAACGTTAGCACAACGTTAATCAGAGTGAGCACGTTGACTGATTCACATTAATGTTTTTTTTTTTTATTAAAACGACAGGATTCGGTGGTTTATATAATTTCATATTACTTCGTTTAAATGTAAATCTAAATTAAAATAAAATGGGATTGCATGTACTCTGCTGTGTTCTGAACTGCGTCCTGCTGTTCGAACTCCGGGTGTGAACTTGCGAAGTCCGATCCAGCAAGAGCTGAAGTCCCTTCTTTGAGTTTGTCTAATTAAGAATGGCCATTCTTTGCCGAGGCGAGGGGACCGCCACTCAGAGCTTGCGGTATTTACGGTAAGTTAATGTAAATTAAACCTATATTTGTAATATTGTTGATATGGGGATGTGGGGAGTGTTTTTTATCCTGTGCCACTGCTAATTGTCCTGGCTATGTTATGAGAAAGGCGTTAAATTTGGTTTGCACTCATACGTAATCCCTTTAGTAATTCATATGTAAAATCCCTTTTAGTAATATTCACTAAAGTTGCGTGCGCAAAATTAGCTGGCATAAGAATAGTACGTTTAACGTTAGCAGTCAAATCCAGGATCATTTTGGAAAAAAACAGATAAACACCTCGTTGGGTTACTTTGACCCAGCGATTGGTTTATAATTTGCAGAACTTTCTTGAGTTTTTACTTCTGACTGAATCACGCCCGGAGCAGGCAGAAATTTATGGTAAGTTAATGTGACTTTTTACTTAAATAAGCTGTGGTAGTCGCAACCATAATTTATTTAGATAACAGTTAAATGATTTGATATGAGCGGTGTTAATGCTTTTTTTGTTATTCTATGGCAATTAATTTAGCCATGTTAATAGTTAGCAAAGGCGTTGACATTAATTTTAGGTCGTACCGTTAGTTGAAAACAAGCTATATTTGCCGCCTTTTGAACATTCAGTAATTTACAACTTCTAAATTCATCGCTTCAATATGGTTTCCATCAAGGATTCTTCGGGAATTTAAAAGGGGAAAAAGCGGTTTGGTATTTTATCCAGACAGAGCTGGAAATTCTGTGGAAAACCACAAATGCATCAAAAGTCGCATTACACCAAGAAGCACAGAATGCATGTAATCAACACCCATGCCTAAGATCAAATCCAAGCCATTTACCATGCTGAGGTAAGTGGGACCCTTAACTCCACGCACTATGGTTTCTGAATCAAATGACAGGTGTTTAACATGTGAACAGCCAGGCAAGACAATAAAAACAGGAGAAAGGGGACATGTGCATTCTTTTCCCTTTCAAACTGAAGATCCAAAGGGTCCTGCACGTATTCATAAGAGATTTGTGGAAGATGCCATCTCAAAATTACGACATAGACAGTATTTAGTAGTCAAAAAATCGTATACTTACCAATAACAAATTAAACAGCAAGAGAATCCATTGTCCTAATTCCTCATCCCTCCTCATCCCACAGCAGAAAATGACGGCCACACATTCGAGTTCGTTCCTTGAGTTTATTTAACCCAGGGTCGAGTTTCTTCCTGGTTTTGATTCAGTTAAATGCATGTTTAATATGTTTGTTTATATTGGGTTAAAAGTTTCATTTTCACGAATGTGCAATATTGAATGTATACTTTCTTTTGTATCCGCAAGTTTGAGCAATGTTATTGGTTAAATGAGGGTTAAGTCCTGCCTCAGGTGAGTTAGGCGCTGTGAGTGGTCTAAAGAGAAAGGGGGAGGGAGTAATGGCGGAGAAGACGAGAGAGGCGATGGTATCGTTGTGAGCCCGTTTTTAGCAGGCGTTTCTTTGTTTTCGCCCGGTTGCAGTATAAGTGTGTTGAGCAAGTGGTAAACAGTATGTTCCTGTCTTTCTGTAAAGTCAAAACGACTGCACAAGAAGAGTCAACAAGACGTGAGACGGACGAACTGTTGTTTTCAGCACGTGAGCACTACTGCGCGTGATTCAGACTGTTCATGCGGCTCACCGAGGACTTTATCTGCGGATACCTGTTGCGGTAGCAAGGAGGACGATATCTATAGGCAATCTAACAGATTGCTGCGGACTGTTAAATTGTCAAAGTCGCGTGTGGCAGAGCTGCAAAGAGGTTTACAGATGGTTATGCTAAGATGCTAATGTTTCGCCGACACCGGGACAGCATGGATATGGCGGACTGATCGTCGCCGTACGTGGTCGGGTGCTATCGGGTAACGAGAGGCTCTTGCTAACATCAGGATCTCTGAGGTACAGTCTGTTTAATTTGTGCTTTACAAAGCGAAGCGGCCAGTTTGTATTTTATTCGGCCTCTACGTGCACAAGCAACGCTTCAGGCCTGCAACGAGGGGGGTTTGTGGACTGCGTGTGTGCGTGTGTTGTGGGCCCACAAACTGGTTGTTTCATTTGATGGTTGCTTTAACTGTTTACATGCTATATTGGTGTTCAGTGTGAAACCATAGTCTGTTATTACACCGTGTTCTGATTTGAATTACAGATTTCTTATTTTGCTGTGTCGTCATGCTAAAGGTTTGCACATACGGTATTACGTTTGGTTTGGGTGAATTTTACTGTAATATATTTGTTTGTGCTTACGGAAGTAAGTGAGTGTCAAGAGTTCAAAGCTCATTTTTTTGGGTTTATATTAGAGGTGAACAAAAGACTCAGTGTACAGCCATAGTGTACGATATCCCTTTATTCCTTTAAAGTGAATTTATTTAATTACTTTATTGCTACAATTTCTGTTTGTTTCTCTATTCTGTTAATAAACTCTTTGTGTGATGTCATCTGTATAATGGTTTCACGTGTATTAGTTGAATAACAAGTTCCAACTATTACTGGTCATTTCTAATGTTCAAATAGCACTCAGTCTTAAGGAAAGAGCCGAGAACCAGTGTACAGTTAAGGGGTCATCCTATTTTAATCATAAAATAACGTCGAGAGACACAAGTGAAAGAATCAGGGATCTAGCGCCCTTTGTTCTAAGTAGGTTGGTACACCTGAGACCAGAGGGGGCGCTACATTTAATTTTGCTCATGCGCAAACAGAGGCCTCCAAAACAAATTATTTAGTGGTCATACTAGAATGAATTCCATAGTGACCTATTCATTTATGTAGAATAAATAATATTTTAATGTATTGCTATAAATTTTTTTTAAATAGTCACATGAATTTTTAAATATTTCTTATGAAAGACGGCTTGGAAATAGTTTTTTTTTTGAGTGAGGGTTTCAACAATGAGGGCGATAATTTACGACAGAATTTTCATTTTTGGGTGAATAGCCTTTAATATTTTAAATAGAATCAGAATCAGAAGAGCTTTATTGCCAAGTGTGC
>NW_026634156.1:0-72500 GCF_024868665.1 Triplophysa rosa
TTGCACACACAAGGAATTTTCTTTGGTGTTGGAAGCTTCTAGTACAGACATTCAACACAATGACAATACAATATAATACGATTTACAGTCTAAAAGATTCTGAAGCTTCTAGTACAGACATTCAACACAATGACAATACAATATAATACGATTTACAGTCTAAAAGATTCTAAATTGTGCATATATAAAATAAAGACTATTTTACAGAAAATGGGGGGTAATAACATATGAGACATTGTACAGGGTAGTAAATAGTAGAATATACATATTAACAGATTGTATGTTGTGCAAATGGATAATTTAGTAAGTAGAGGTAGTGTTATATACATGTATACATAAGATGTAGATATAATAAGGCACTATAGTGCACACTATAGGAGTAGTGGAAGTGGAATATTGCTCTTAAGGAGCAGTTATGTGTTTAGGAGGGAGATTGCCTGGGAAGAAGCTGCTTCTGTGTCTGGAAGTCCTGGTGTTTGGTGCTCTAAAGCGCCGGCCAGAGGGGCAGATCAAAGAGTTTGTGTGCTGGGTGTGTGGAGTCAATGATGATTTTTCTTGCCCTGTTTTTCACTCTGGAATCGTACAGGTCCTGAAGTGTGGGCAGAGGAGCACCAATAATTTTCTCAGCACTACGAACTGTCCGTTGTAGTCTTCGTAGGTCTGATTTGGTGGCCGAGCCATACCAAACAGTAATTGAAGTGCACAGAACAGATTCGATGACCACTGAGTAGAACTGGGTCAGTAGCTCCTGTGGTAGGTTGAACTTCCTCAATTGACGGAGGAAGTATAACCTCTGCTGGGCCTTCTTTACANAAATGTTATGTTTAGTGTAGTTAGTTTGTTCTTGTAATACTCTTGTTTTACCCCCTCGTGGGTTTTTGTTTTGTGTGTTTTATTATTTATTAAAAGTCTATGTTAACCCCTTACCCGCTGTCTGCATCTGGGTCCTCTGTTCTTGTATCTTTGTGTCTCACCCGAGAATCGTGACAGAATGAACCAGCCATTCTGGACCCAGCAGACAGAGGGATCTCAGCGGGAGGGGTCGATGCCGCCGGACTCCCTTCCAGGGCTTGAAGCCGCCGGACTCCCTTTGAGGGTAGAGGCCGCTGGGCTCCCGTCCACAGTCGGGACCGCTGGACTCCCTTCCAGGGTCGAGACTGCCGGAACCCCATCCAGGATCGAGACCGCAGGGCTCCCTTCCAGGGTTGAGGTCGTCGGGTTCCACTCCAGGGTCGAGACCGCCGGTGTCCTGTTCCCGCCACAGATCCCTGCCGGCATCCCAGCTGGTACCCAGGCCTTTCGAAGTCGACACCCTATCTGTTTATGTGTTGTTCCTGTCATTGTTTGCTGCCCAGCTGCCAGAGAGCGCTGCCCAGCCGTTGGAGAATGCTGCCCAGCCACCGACTTCCCGCCCCGTCTCGTCGACATCCAGACCTGCCCAGGCGTTGATAGCCGGCCTCCCAGCCGGCCTTCCAGCCGGCGCTATGTCCAGTCCAGCCGGCCTTCCAGCCGGCGCCATGTACTGTCCAGCTGGCCTTCGAGCCGGCGCCATGTCTTTGTTTGAACTTTTTTCTATGCATCACGTTTTTGGTCATGTTTTGTATGGTTATGGTTTGTTTTGTCACAGTCTGTCTAGTCCTGTTTATTCCTTGAGGAGCATCAGGATGCTGCTCCTTAAGGAGGGGCTTCTGTCATGGTTCTGCCCCATCTTATCTTGCTTTTCTTGTTCTTGTGGCAGAGCCATGACAGAACCTCTTGTTTTATGTGGAGAGAGGCGTTTTGACCCTGTTGGTCTTCCACTCTCCGGTGTTGCGTCTCTGTTCCCGCCCTTTCATCTCCTCGTTATTGATTGTTAATTAGTTCATGCCCCACACCTGTTCCCTCTTGATTTATCCCCTTTATAATGCCCTTGTGTCTTCTGTCTTGTGCTGGTTCATTGTGCTGTGTCGTGTTAGTATAGTTTAGTCTTTTGTAATATGTAGTAAATGTTATGTTTAGTGTAGTTAGTTTGTTCTTGTAATACTCTTGTTTTACCCCCTCGTGGGTTTTTGTTTTGTGTGTTTTATTATTTATTAAAAATCCATGTTAACCCCTTACCCACTGCCTGCGTCTGGGTCCTCTGTTCTTGTATCTTTGTGTCTCACCCGAGAATCGTAACAGCTGTTGTCTTTGGAATGCTAAAATGATTCAGTTAACGTCTCGTGTGTATTACTCTGCAGGTTTTAACCATACCACCACTTAAAATGTTAAGGCTGAGATTAAAGTGCCTATAGTGTGGTATGTAATGTGTATTTAAATTAATGTTGACATCAGGTCATTGTCTGTAGGATGATAACATGCTAAATACTGTATAATGTAGACAAGGACTTGTTGTATGTCAGGTTGTCTTATTATAATACTTGTTGTTACTGCAATGTCCACAAGTCATATCATCTGAAATCCTGAAACCATTTGAGGTGCTCTGGTTCTTGAACACGTGTTATTTTATTTTCAATGTGATCTACTTCCTGTCCTGCAGGGCAAGAAACAGAACTGCTTTTGTATTAAACTGGAGTCTGCAGTTTTGATAATAGGAAATAACATCTGCTATCTTGCTCAGGGCTCTCGGCAACAGTCATTTGTTTTCATCATTCTTCATCAAACTAATATTGCCACCCAACAATTCAAAGGCCACAGAAAAGAACTATTCGCGGAGTAGGAAATTAAAAATGTTTTTTATGCATACAGTTATTCAGCATCCCACTGTTCCGAAACAGAACTCGGTGAGACAAATGCAGCAGGATGAAATCATTTGCTTTTAAAGCTTGAATGTACAATGAGTTTTCAATATTCCTGCAATAAACTGACTTTATAAAAACAAAAGGGCAGTGAAGCAGACAATCTGTTTATATCTGGAGGACATTGAGTTGAGGGTCATACCTTGCTTAAAGAAAAGTTCAGACAGCAGCAGCTCTTGGTCTTCACAGCAAAGAAGCGACCATGCATAGTCGACCATGTCAAATCGCAGCTTTGATAGACTTTGTGCCAGTAGAATTTCAATTGTATAATTTCTTCAAAAACCGTTTTAGTGCAACTTTCCGATTTTCTACCAAGTGGGAACGAGCTGTTATGAAATAGGATTAGTATTAGAGACAATTTCTCTGACAAAGCCATCCACTCTCCTGTTCTCTCGGACTTGGCACTACCACTGCCGAGGCTCATATAGACCAATGTGATAAAGAGCTCTCCAGCTTGACTGCGTTTGTTCTTCACTCCACAGGCAAACGTAAGGAGCTCTCTAAAGGTCATTTTATCGACTGAACTGCATTTTGAAACTGAAAACAACAAACAAGTAAGGTAGAAACAATGTAGCCTTTAAAAGCTTTGTAGGAAATATTCCTATGGCTTCTCCATGAATGTGTTGTGTGTTAACCGTTTATCATATTTCCAACAAACCAGTCAATACAAGGATTACTAATTTCAACACCAAGCACAGTCTAAAGGTTTGAATTATCTTATGTGTGTATGTGTTGAGTCATGAAGAAAATGATATGTTCTAAAACACTGACTAATTCATAAAGTATATGTTCATCACATCATTATTTATTTATTTTGCTGTGCACTCTTATCAGTTGTTTTGTTTGTGCTCATTTGTCATTTGTGCTCATATTGCTGTTAGAGGTCTATCTTCACAAGATACACAGCTGTTGCTGTTTATCTCTGCACCTGATGATAAGCCAATCAGATCAATGGATGAATAAAACTGCATGCGGATGATGCAGGAATCCGATTTAGGCTTTGACCTGATTGCTCATCAGTGATAGGATTTAATGAGGTGTCAGAAATGTGTTGGTTTATTTCAATGATGTTTGTTTACTAGACAGCAATTTGAGCATTGCAGCTGTTCTGAAGTCATGTGCAGGAGAAAATACACAAACATGTGGACAAATATCAAAATATATCCTAAAATACATGTAAATCATGTTGTTCAAACATGAATATGAAATTGTTGTCGTTGCAGTATTCAATATCTGAAATATCTAGAAATAGTATCCCCAATTATAGTTCACCCAAAAATTATTATTGATATTTTGAAGAAAGTTGGTAACCAAACAGCACAGGCCCCAATTTACTTTTATTGTATGGACACGAAACCAATGCAAGTGAATGGGGGCTGGTTAACAACATTCTTCAAAATATTTTGTGTGTGTTCTGAGGAATAAAGAAAGTCTTACAAGTTTGAAATGATAAGAGGGTTATGTAGAGAATCTAGCATAAGCCAAATGGTCGGAGTCATTGAAAAAAGAGCCATCAACCCCCACTCCCTTTTGTCGTGGTTTCTTTTGCTATCATCATCAAAAGACCATAGCAAAAACCTGGCTCCAGGGGTCTGGTTTTAGAGTTTTGATAACGTTTTGTCTCTCTGTTGGATATGTACTTCAAAGCATTGGTGAGAAGTCTCTGTCTCATCTCTAACTTAACATCTGAGGCTAACCAGAGAAATGTCCCTGACAATAGGAACTTATGTGATTAAACTGTCCTTTTCTATACATATATCTAACTATCTAGGTTGTGTGTTGGCGCTCATGCCATTTTAAATAGTCTGTCACAGTTAGATATACAAGTTTAATTCAGGCTTTGTTTGTATGCGTTCCATCTGAAGGAATCATGACTTGTTGCAATTCAAACCTGTCCATTTTTGATATCTAAATGTTTGTCTTTACAATTCCTCATTGTATAGTATATACATTGTGTGACCATAGAACACTTTCTTTTCATTATGTTATAATTGGGAATGATATTTTGTAAAGTTGCCAGGAAGTCATAAAGATGCAAATTAGCTGTTGAGTGGACAAAGAACCTCTTCCCTGCTCAACTCTGATTGGTCGATTCAAACTCAGGTGGGCATGCCCTCTCATGAGGTTAAATATTGAGCCTGCTCTGAAAACTCTCTCTTGTCTTGTCGTCCTCTCTTCTCTTCTGGCTTCGTCTCCTCCTCCGGTCTCTTCGGAGACTGCCCTTCCCCCCCCTGGGGAAAGGGATGGAACAATGGACTTCTACTGCCACGTGGTTAAGCCATGCGGGCCGATCACGAGGCCCGCAACTTTCGGCAGGCCTTGCCTTCTGAAACCTTTTGAACAATTCCATCTCTACACTCGCATACGGTTATCGGTCCAGCACAGAGCTTGCAAGTATCCGTTTCTATTTATAGAATAGCTGCGTTAAGTCTGTGCCTCTTTATTAAAGATGATTTTTATTAAAAAGCACAAATACTCATTTATTTGTGCTTTTTTACATTTCTTCATGGATTTATTTTTGTATTTATTTATGTTTAATATTGTCAATTTTGGCATTCCATAATAATGACAATGAATAAAGTTTAATAAATTCAAAAAGTTGTTAAAACCTACAAAATATCTTATATAAATTGATGATGTCACGAACGAGGTGTGAGACACGGAGAGAGGACCCAAGTGCAGACAGGGTAAGGGGACTTTAATAAATAATAACAAGACGAAACAAAAACCCATGATGGAGCAAAACCAAAACACGGGTATACACAAAACCAGGTAAGGGGAAACACGTAATACCTGGTCACATTACAAAGCTACACATAACATATACATGGGGATACAAAAAACTAACTATACTAACAAAGACTCAAGACACGGACTCACCACACCGTCACACACGAGTGACAACAGAACAATGATCAGCACAGGACAGAAAACACAGGGACCTTATGAAGGGGGACAAAACAAGAGGGAACAGGTGTGGGGCATGAACTAATTAACAATCATAAGGAGGAGACGAAAGGGCGGGAACAGAGACGGAACACCGGAGAGTCGAAGGCCAACAGGGTCAAAAGGCTTCTCTCCACATAAAACAAGAGGTTCTGTCATGGTTCTGCCACTAGGTCAAGAAAAGCAAGACAAGGTGGGGCAGAACCATGACAGACGATTGTTATACATTTTATTTTACATCATTGCTATATAAATAAAGGTGCTACTAGTACTACTTTTGAAATATCTTTGAGAAATTAGGTTAAAAAAGATATTAGAAAATAGTCAAATACAATGAGCACAATTAAACAAGGCATACATGCGTACATTTTTAAAAGCACATTGATTGTTACTTGATTAATAAATGAATAAATACACAATTAATATATGTAAATAATGTACAAAAATAATTTCCATCACATGTACTATTTGAAATGGTTATACTTTCGGTTTCCAGGTGAAACACCTCTCCACCTTCATCCTTTCTCCAGCTCATTGCCTTACTACTATCCAGCCGCAATAATCTTTTCTCTTATCTGGAAGACCAGAAAGAACCGTAGAAAAGAAAAAAAAGTAACAATGTTTCAATTTTTAGGATTAGCTAAGAGCTCAAGTCTTGAGGCAAATTGCACACTCTTCTTCAAGACAACTCAACTCAACTTTATTTATATAGCGCTTTTACAATTTTCATTGTTACAAAGCAGCTGTACATGAGACATATTGACTATAAGCAAAATAATTTAAGTTGTACCTGAAGAAACAGGAAAAGGTTGAAAACACAGAAGACAGACATACCCACATACAAAACACTCCACACACACAATATGCACACGTACTAACACACATAGACATAGAGACACACACACACACACACAACACACACACACACACACACACACACACACACACACACACACACACACACACACACACACACACACACACACACGGATGCGCACGCACACAACACACACACACACACACATGTACGTACACAGACAAGTACGCACACACACACACACACACACACACACACGCTCAGTGAGAGCACACATTTAGGATAAAGGAGAGAGAAGCACAGGTCAAATATAACAGACTATAAATTCCTATATGCAATATTAATTAAGTAAAACTTTAAAATTCTAAAGCAACCCCCCCGGTCAGGCAGATGGCCAATATCTCTTATCAATATCTGGGCATGAACTGCATCCTACTCGCTGTGGTAACCTTGGAACAATGAGACAAGACTGGCTGAGAGTAGAGTACTGTTCTGTACTCTTTGATGCAACAAGTACATCAGTTGTGTTTTTGGTTCCGGTTGATCTAACTAATGCAGCCTAAACCCTCTGAAGATTTATATTATGCAAGAGTAGTGTATGCAAGATTAAAAAGATGCGTCTTTAGTCTAGATTTAAACTGACAGAGTGCAGTTTAAGACAAATATGTTATTCATTATTTTTATTTCATTGCCACAATATCAAATATATCAACTTCAAAGTTAAAAAATTGTATAGTTCTTACAACTATAATACCATTGTTATTTATTATAATTTAATTTTAATAAAGTTAATTATAATTATTTTAATTTTAACTTTTGAACTGAGAGGCCGCGTTCTATGCGTCTGTTTAGTTTTATATATACTTAGTGTATAATACATTAGATAATACATTATGTTTTATTGTGGATTGTGGATACTTTTTTACATACCTTATTTAAAATAGCTGTCTTCACCAAAGGCTCACCAGAACTGCATTTTTTAGCAGGGGATCGTAACACATCACAGGACAAAAGTAGTTTACCAATCTGCCTTTTAATTATATCGTCATCTAAAAACGAAAGCAAAATAAAAATGATCCTCAAACCAAAATATACAGAAACAATTCAATAATGCAGTGATTCATTATGTCAGGTCAAAGAATGTGTTTATTAGTACTGTAATTAAACTATGAATATAATAATTTCTGATATGATCAACATACCTCCGTAGCAGATAAAGGGGAACTTTTGGTCACAGCTGTCTTGAATCCATTTCCCAGAGCCAGTTGTTGACATGGCAACACAGTCACCAGACCCAGAACTCAGGGATGTGTATCCTGTCGCCCAGTATCTGAAATTAAAGAGACTCCATTGATCAGACCACTGCCAAGAGTCAAAGAACAGACCGATCCAGACCCATGGCCCATTTCCAACCACACTATACAGCTGCTTTTGCTCCTCAGGGCTGCTGATGGTGGCCAGATCAGTGTGATACTGTCTGCAGTAACTCTGAGCATCTGTCCAGTTTTTATACATCGATATCACAATGTTTCCTATACCTTGTTTTGAGAGATGCAAAATAAGAATACGATTTTAGCACTTTTTTTTTTAGCTCAACTGAATATTAACAATTGAAAAAAAGACTGCTCACCATTATAGCACACAAAGAATAACTGGTTTGAGCATGAATAATCATTCCAAAATCCATTGGCGAAAAAGACACATGCTGCATCACCATTAGGTTCTCTTGACTGCCATCCACTGTACTGCTTAAGAGTGTCATCACCTGAAGACCAGCGCCATCGACTCTGTGTCGCCCTCTTCAGTCCAATCCACAATGACCCGCTATACCAAGACTTCACTGTTTTTAACATCCTGTTCACATCATTCATAGAGTCTACAGTAGCCAGATCAGTAAACCTCACTCTGCAGTAACTCTGAGCTTCTGACCAAGACATTTTTTTATTTACATAGAGATAATGACGATGAAGTTTGGGCCCTGTGGCAGAAGAAAATAATATATTTTCATTGCTAATTCAGAGATATAGTGTGAATACTGTACAATAAATATCTTTCTAATACAATAAAAACTTGAGATTTATTCCCAAGTAAAAATAAACTCACGTCCATAGCAGATAAAAGGACGCTGATGATCACAGCTGTATTGAGTCCATTTCCCAGAGTCAGTTGTGGACATGGCAACACAGTCACCAGATGCTGATGGTTGTCCTGCTGCCCAGTTTCTAAAGAAGAGACTCCATTGATCAGACCACCGCCAAGAGTCCAAGAACAGACCGATCCAGACCCATGAGCCATATCCAGCAAGATTATACAGCTGTTGTTGCGCCTCAGGGCTGCTGACGGTGGCCAGATCAGTGTGATACTGTCTGCAGTAACTCTGAGCATCTCTCCAGTTTTTAGAACTGTTTACCATGATGTACTCACTACTTTCTATTGACAAATGGAAAAAATCAGATTTTCTTTTTCTAAATGGCACATTCTTAAATTAAGACGAATACAAAACTCACCATTGCAACACACAAAAGGAAGATTAGAGTTACACGGCATATCATGCCAAGCCCCATTATAGCTAAACACACAAAATTCACTTAATGGTTGATTTGGCTGTGTTGGGTCCCAGTTACTGTACTGGGAGATTGTGTTTTCTCCATTAGACCAACCCCAACGATGCTGTCCCCCTCTCTTCAGTCCAATCCACACTGATCCACTGTATCCATCATTCACTTTATTCATCGTCCTGTTCACATCATTCATAGAGTCTACAGTAGCCAGATCAGTGAAACTCTCTCTACAGTAACTCTGAGCTTCTGACCACGACATTCTGGTGTTTATGTAGTGATACGGTCGATAAAGAGGTTTGGGTCCTGTGGTAGAAAGAAAATGAACTGCATTGTATGGACATCTAATGAAGGTGAACAGAAAGTTTGGGTAACACTTTATTTGACGGGGTGTTCATAAGACTGACATGACACCTTCATAATCATGACATGACAAATGTCATGAATATGAAGGAGATTTTATGCATGTTTATGACAACTGTTATTAAGTGTCATTCGCTCATTTATGTCATTTTTAATACAAAGATGACATTGTTTGAGATGTCTTTGTTATGACAATTTGACATAAAGCAATACATCATAATCTGTCAGTGTCTTTGTCAGGACAACTTGACATTACCAAGACAACATAACCTGTCATAAACATGACATAGCAGAATAATAATCAAACTTAAGAAACTACGTAGCTTTATGGGTTAACATTACATAAAACTGTCATGTGGTTGGTTTTGACATGGGCTGTCATGAGGCCATTACATTCACATTTACATTTACGCATTTGGCAGATGCTTTTATCCAAAGCGACTTAAACTGTATTATATTATACATTTGTATCAGAGTACGTGCAATCCCTGGGATCGAACCCATGACTTTAGCATTGCTAGCACCATGCTCTAACCACTGAACTACTAATAATTTTCACTTTTATTACAATTTATTACACTTACAATTAAACATGTCATTAAAATGTCATTAAGGGTAAATAGTCTGTCAAACAGTTTTATAACAGCGACAAGTTTGATTATTATTCTGCTATGTCATGTTTATGACAGGTTATGTTGTCTTGGTAATGTCAAGTTGTCATGACAAACACACTGACAGATTATGATGTATTGCTTTATGTCAAGTTGTCATAACAAAGACATCTCAAACAATGTCATCTTTGCATTAAAAATGACATAAATGAGCGAATGACACTTAATGACAGTTGTCATAAACATGCATAAAATCTCCTTTATATTCATGACATTTGTCATGTCATGATTATGAAGGTGTCATGTCAGTCTTAAGAACACCCCGTCAAATAAAGTGTTACTGCATTATTTGCAGTATTCTGAAAAATTTTCCTTCCTGGTGTTGAGATTAACACAATAAATATCCTCTCCATTTAAACAGTACATTTAAAAGGATAAATTCACAGAAACTTTATTTATTATAAAATTATTATTATTAACTCATATAAAAAGGAAAACATTAGGGAACAATGTAGTTTTGATTGTTGTTTTATTCAGTTCGTTAAAGAAACTCACGTCCATGGCAGATAAAAGGACGCTGTAGATCACAGCTATCATGAGCCCAATTTCCAGAATCAGTTGTTGCCATGGCAACACAGTTTGCAGATGCTGAACTGTTGGATGGTTGTCCGGTTGTCCAATATCTGAAACTGAGACTCCAATGATCAGACCACTGCCAGGAGTGTAGAAACAGACCGATCCAGACTGATGATTCATCATTGATCAGACGCTGTTGTTCTGGACTGCTGACACTCGCCAAATCAGTGTGATGTCGTCTGCAGTAACTCTGAGCATCTCTCCAAGTCAGAGTCATATTAATAAAAATAAAACCAGCGGTGCCTGTTCAGAAGCATAAGGGTCAACGCTAAACCTTTGAAGTAAACAAAAAAACCTCAACAGATATGAGAACTCACCGTTGTAACACACAAAGGGCAATAAAGTCGAGCATGTTTTATCAAACCAACTTCCATTAGAACTCCCTACACACTCTCCATCAAAGTCTGGCTCCCCTGGTTTCCAGTTAATATACTGAGAGAGTGTGTTGTTCTCCATTGACCAGACCCATCGACTCTGTGTCGCCCTCTTCAGTCCAATCCACACTGATCCACTGTATCCATCATTCACTGTTTTCATCGTCCTGTTCACATCATTCGTAGAGTCTACAGTAGCCAGATCAGTGAACCTCACTCTGCAGTAACTCTGAGCATCTGACCACGACATACTTTTATTTATATAGTGATAATGTCGAAATAAAGGTTTGGGCCCTGCGCAGAACAGAAATGATCAACATTGTAAAGACAACTTACAGTAATAAGAGTGAACAAAAAACATAATTCTACTACTATATCTACTGGTATATAATGTAAACAATGTATATATTTTTTTATAGGACAGTGGAGAACAGACAGGAAATCATTGGATAGAGACAGTGGGAACAGCAAAAGATGCCTGAGATGGGAATCAAACTCATGTCGGGCCACAAGTGCACCGGCATTATAGCCTATATCGGTGTACTAATCACAGGACTATTGTCGATGAGGACTTCAGACTAAGATTTTCATTTAGTTTGTTAAAGAAACTCACATCCATGGCAGAAAAATGGACGTTTCAGATTACAGATGCCATGAGCCCATTTCCCAGGAGTTGCTGCTGACATGGCAACACAGTCACCAGATGCTGATGGTTGTCCTGCTGCCCAGTTTCTAAAGAAGAGACTCCATTGATCAGACCACTGCCAAGAGTCCAAGAACAGACCGATCCAGACCCATGAGCCATATCCAGCAAGATTATACAGCTGTTGTTGCGCCTCAGGGCTGCTGACGGTGGCCAGATCAGTGTGATACTGTCTGCAGTAACTCTGAGCATCTCTCCAGTTTTTTGGAGTCTGTATGAGGATGTTTCCAATAGTTTCTACTGAGACAAGCAAAACTAAAGTCAGGTCTCAGCACGTCTTTTCAGTTAAACTGAAAATTAAATTACTGGAATAAAAAAGAAAACCGATTACTTACCATTGTAGCACACAAAATTATAATTCGTGCTGCATGGAAGATCGTTCCAAGCTCCACTCTTAAGTTCGCCACATTCTCCATCACCAGAAGGTTGTCCTGTACCCCAGCCTCTGTACTGTGTGTAGGTGTCATCACCATTAGACCAACCCCAACATCTCTGTGTCCCCCTCTTCAGTCCAATCCACACTGATCCACTGTATCCATCCTTCACTGTATTTATCATCCTGTTCACATCATTCATAGTGTCTACAGTAGCCAGATCAGTAAAACTCACTCTACAGTAACTCTGAGCTTCTGACCATGACATTCTAGTGTTTATGTAGTAATACGGTCGATAAAGAGGTTTGGGCCCTGAGGAAGAAAGACAATGAACTTCAATGTGAAGACAATTAAAAACTAATTATTTGCAGTATTCAAATTTCATTCCTGAGGTTGATATATAATGCAATAAATATCCTCTTCAATTAAAGATTAAATTTTAATAAGACTGATTCCCATGTAAAGTTAAGAGAAACAAATAGAAGCATCAACATTAGGAACCCAAAGGAATTCTAACTGTTTCAAGTTAGTTTGTAAAAGAAACTCACGTCCATAGCAAAGAAAAGGACGGTGAAGATCACAGCTGTCCTGAATCCATTTCCCAGAGTCAATTGTGGACATGGCAACACAGTCACCAGATGCTGATGGTTGTCCTGCTGCCCAGTTTCTAAAGAAGAGACTCCATTGATCAGACCACCACCAAGAGTCCAAGAACAGACCAATCCAAACCCATCGCCCGCTTCCTACAACTGCACTTTGCTGGTTCTTCTCCTCAGGGCTGCTGACGGTGGCCAGATCAGTGTGATACTGTCTGCAGTAACTCTGAGCATCTCTCCAGTTTTTAGAACTGCTTACCATGATGTACCCACTACTTTCTATTGACAGATGGAAAAAATCAGCTCTTCTTTTTCTAAATGGCACATTCTTCAATTGAAACGAATACAAAACTCACCATTGTAACACACAAAAGTAAGATTAGAGTTACACGGCATATCATGCCAACCCCCATTAGTGCTAAACACACAAAATTCACTTAATGGTTGATTTGGCTGTGTTGGGTCCCAGTTACTGTACTGGGAGATTGTGTTTTCTCCATTAGACCAACCCCAACGATGCTGTCCCCCTCTCTTCAGTCCAATCCACACTGATCCACTGTATCCATCATTCACTTTATTCATCGTCCTGTTCACATCATTCATAGAGTCTACAGTAGCCAGATCAGTGAAACTCTCTCTACAGTAACTCTGAGCTTCTGACCACGACATTCTGGTGTTTATGTAGTGATACGGTCGATAAAGAGGTTTGGGTCCTGTGGTAGAAAGAAAATGAACTGCATTGTATGGACATCTAATGAAGGTGAACAGAAAGTTTGGGTAACACTTTATTTGACGGGGTGTTCATAAGACTGACATGACACCTTCATAATCATGACATGACAAATGTCATGAATATGAAGGAGATTTTATGCATGTTTATGACAACTGTTATTAAGTGTCATTCGCTCATTTATGTCATTTTTAATGCAAAGATGACATTGTTTGAGATGTCTTTGTTATGACAATTTGACATAAAGCAATACATCATAATCTGTCAGTGTCTTTGTCAGGACAACTTGACATTACCAAGACAACATAACCTGTCATAAACATGACATAGCAGAATAATAATCAAACTTAAGAAACTACGTAGCTTTATGGGTTAACATTACATAAAACTGTCATGTGGTTGGTTTTGACATGGGCTGTCATGAGGCCATTACATTCACATTTACATTTACGCATTTGGCAGATGCTTTTATCCAAAGCGACTTAAACTGTATTATATTATACATTTGTATCAGAGTACGTGCAATCCCTGGGATCGAACCCATGACTTTAGCATTGCTAGCACCATGCTCTAACCACTGAACTACTAATAATTTTCACTTTTATTACAATTTATTACACTTACAATTAAACATGTCATTAAAATGTCATTAAGGGTAAATAGTCTGTCAAACAGTTTTATAACAGCGACAAGTTTGATTATTATTCTGCTATGTCATGTTTATGACAGGTTATGTTGTCTTGGTAATGTCAAGTTGTCATGACAAACACACTGACAGATTATGATGTATTGCTTTATGTCAAGTTGTCATAACAAAGACATCTCAAACAATGTCATCTTTGCATTAAAAATGACATAAATGAGCGAATGACACTTAATGACAGTTGTCATAAACATGCATAAAATCTCCTTTATATTCATGACATTTGTCATGTCATGATTATGAAGGTGTCATGTCAGTCTTATGAACACCCCGTCAAATAAAGTGTTACTGCATTATTTGCAGTATTCTGAAAAATTTTCCTTCCTGGTGTTGAGATTAACACAATAAATATCCTCTCCATTTAAACAGTACATTTAAAAGGATAAATTCACAGAAACTTTATTTATTATAAAATTATTATTATTAACTCATATAAAAAGGAAAACATTAGGGAACAATGTAGTTTTGATTGTTGTTTTATTCAGTTCGTTAAAGAAACTCACGTCCATGGCAGATAAAAGGACGCTGTAGATCACAGCTATCATGAGCCCAATTTCCAGAATCAGTTGTTGCCATGGCAACACAGTTTGCAGATGCTGAACTGTTGGATGGTTGTCCGGTTGTCCAATATCTGAAACTGAGACTCCAATGATCAGACCACTGCCAGGAGTGTAGAAACAGACCGATCCAGACTGATGATTCATCATTGATCAGACGCTGTTGTTCTGGACTGCTGACACTCGCCAAATCAGTGTGATGTCGTCTGCAGTAACTCTGAGCATCTCTCCAAGTCAGAGTCATATTAATAAAAATAAAACCAGCGGTGCCTATTCAGAAGCATAAGGGTCAACGCTAAACCTTTGAAGTAAACAAAAAAACCTCAACAGATATGAGAACTCACCGTTGTAACACACAAAGGGCAATAAAGTCGAGCATGTTTTATCAAACCAACTTCCATTAGAACTCCCTACACACTCTCCATCAAAGTCTGGCTCCCCTGGTTTCCAGTTAATATACTGAGAGAGTGTGTTGTTCTCCATTGACCAGACCCATCGACTCTGTGTCGCCCTCTTCAGTCCAATCCACACTGATCCACTGTATCCTTCATTCACTGTATTCATCGTCCTATTCACATCATTCATAGAGTCTACAGTAGCCAGATCAGTAAACCTCGCTCTACAGTAACTCTGAGCATCTGACCATGACATGCTCTTATTAATGTAGTGATAATCTCGCCAAAGACCAAAAGCGCTGCAGAGAAGCCCTGTTTAAATGAACATGTTTAAATAAATGCACGTGCACTATACTTATGAAAACAGATTGAAATGACGACACCAACCTGACAGCAGAAGCAGCACAAACACACTCATGTCCATCACTGCTCTCACAGCTCCACTCTGCTCTTTCATCACTGTGTGCTGACCTGTTTTAATAAGAGCAACAGGAAGACCAGCACACAAATCAACCATTTTCATTTCCTGTATTACAATATTATACAATATTAGTATTGTCAAGGCGCGCTCATAAAATGTTCTTAAATATACTATAGACAGGAATACACTATTAGGGTCTTTCTTAACATTTTGAAAAGCATTGTGATTGTGAACATTGAAAATGCCATTATGCTTTACTGTCAATGCCAAAATGCACAAAATTAAAACATAAAGTGACACATTTTGTTTCTGAGCAGCTATTGACTCAATGGCTGCTTTTTAAATGGACAGTTTATCTAACAATAAACATTCTGTCATCATTTACTCATCCTCAAGTTGTTCCAAATCTGTAGAAATTTCTTTAATGAACACAGAGAAAGATAATTGGAAGAATGCTTGTAACCAAACAGTTCTTGGCCACCATTGACTCCCATAGTAGGAAAAATTACAATGGTAGTCAAAAGTGTCCCAGAACTGTTTGCTTTCTTACATTCTTCAAAATATCTTCTTTTGTGTTCAGCAGAACAAAGACAAAGCAGTTTTTCCTAATATGATAGTCAACGGTGCATTTTTCCAAATACCTTTCTCTGTGTTCATAGATTTGGAACAACTTGAGGGGGAGTTAATGCATATTTTTATTTTTGAGTGAACTGTTCCTTTAAGGGTGAGATTTAAAAACGAACTGAGTAATCCATGGCTATTGATCGTTCTTTTTCTTGAAAAATAGTAAATGCCATGGAGGAATAATTATTGAGTTTTGTTGAGGGGTGTAAAAATGACAATTTCACCAAAACATTGGGATCCAAATTACAGGAGGTTCAATTTTTTTTCCACACAGAGATTGTTGTTGACTTTAGAAATCCTTGTTGTTATATGCCAATGGCGAAAATTCAAATTGTCTTAAATATATTTTACTTTTCTTGTAGATTGTGATTCAATATTTCAGGTTCAGGGTAATTTTGATAAAATTGTTTACCCCATGTATTTTAGGTTATTTACAAAATAGTGGATAACTAAGTAAACATTTACTTGTGACATTCAAAGCTTTATTTTTGTAACACAAACAAACAAGGCACTGCCCAAGGCACTTTTACACAAAGGCATCTCTCGCAAAGAATATTAACATAAAGCTCTTAAATAATGCTCAGGGTATTATGCAAAAGATTTGTTTTATGGAAATAAGTTACCTGTTCATGGTAATGAGTCCCTTTTTGTTTATCACAAATAAAAGTCTGCATTGTTTCTTTTCCTCACTTCCTCAAACTATCACAGGATAAAAGAATGAAAGCAGACTAAACAAGGAGGAATGAATTAAAGGAAGATATTTTTTTGAAGATTGTAATACATTGCTCACTCAAAGAGATGCTTTTGCACAGTTGCATCTGTATTGTGTTGCAGTGCTGAAAATATTGTTGACACTTATACTTTTTTTTTCACATGTGTACATTTATAGTGGGCAGAAGGAGAAATTCCTGAAATTTCTGTTTTGGAAAAATAGGAGACAAATTACAGGATGCAGGAGCAGCAATTTTTTTAAAACAGAGATTGGTAGGTGTTTGTAGATTTGTAAAGTTTAGCAATCCTTGTCGCATTAATTGCCAATGGTGACAGTTCAAAAATGAGAAAAGGCACTTTTTTTGTACAAAAGCTTGTATGCACTCAAGAAGTTTAAAATACACTTTAAAATAAATTTTAGAGAGTAGATTTTATTTGGTCTTTATTTATCAGGCCCTGTACAATCCCAGAGATATGGGGATCTCAATGTGGCTCCATTTGCAAAGTTTAGAATTGCTCCTATTTTTAATGGTTAAAAACAAAATGGTGATCTGATACTTATTTGTCACGATTCGGGGTGAGAGACATGGATACATGGACAGAGGACCCAAATGCAGACAGCGGGTAAGGGGTTAACAAGACAGACTTTAATAATAACTAAAAATACAAAACCAAGACCCACGTGTGGGAACATAACAAAACATAGCAACACGGACAGGGACTAACTAGACTCGACATAATAACAACACTTGACAAAACCACAATAAACTAACTACATAACGAGAACTCACCCCGATGACAAACAAGATGCAACAGAACAATGAACCAGCACAAGACAGAAGACACAAGGGCATTATAAAGGGGATAAATCAAGAGGGAACAGGTGTGGGGCATGAACTAACAAACAATCAATAACGAGGAGACGAAAGGGCGGGAACAGAGACGCCACACCGGAGAGAGGGAGTATATGGAAGGCCAAAACTGTCTCTCTCCACATAAAACAAGAGGTTCTGTCATGGCACTGCCACAAGATCAAGAAAAGCAAGACAAGATGGGGCAGCACCATTACATGGCGCCGGCTGGACAGTACATGGCGCCGGCTGGAAGGCCGGCTGGACATTACATGGCGCCGGCTGGAAGGCCGGCTGAGTCATTCTGTCATGAACGTGGGTGGTGAGGACAAGGACAGAGGACCCAGGTGCAGACAGCGGGTAAGGGGTTAACAAGACATTTAATAAAATATAAATACAAAACAAACACCCACTGGGGGGGTAACATAACAAAACACAAGGGTATAAAACATGACACCAAGGACAAGGACTAACTACACCTAACCAGACTAAGACAACACTTGAATTAAATACAAAATAACTAAACTACACTGACAAGACATGAACTCACCACATATGACACACACACGACAGTACAATGATTCAGCACAAGACAGAGGACACAGGGGCATTAAATAAGGGGACTAATCAAAGGGGAACAGGTGCGGGGCATGAACTAATTAACAAACAATAACGAGGATACGAAAGGGCGGGAACAGAGACGCCACACCGGAGAGTGGAAGACCAACAGGGACAAAACGTCACTCTCCACATAAAACAAGAGGTTCTGTCATGGTTCTGCCACTAGGTCAAGAAAAGCAAGACAAGGTGGGGCAGAACCATGACAGAAGCCCCTCCTTAAGGAGCAGCATCCTGATGCTCCTCAAGGAACAAACAAGACTAGACAGACTGTGACAAAAAACATAACTATACAAAACACGACCAAAAACGTGATACATAGGGGAAAAAAAGTTCAAACAAAGACATGGCGCCGGCTAGACAGCACATGGCGCCGGCTGGAAGGCCGGCTGGACAGTACATGGCGCCGGCTGGATGGCCGGCTGGACAGTACATGGCGCCGGCTGGATGGTCGGCTGGACAGGACATGGCGCTGGCTGGATGGCCGACTGGGAGACGGCTATTACCGGCCGGCTGGACAACACATGACGCCGGCTGGAAGGCCGGCTGGATGGCCGGCTGGACAACACATGACGCCGGCTGGAAGGCCGGCTGGACAGTACATGGCGCCGGCTGGACAATACATGGCGCCGGCTGGATGGCCGACTGGGATATGGCTATCACTGGCTGGGCAGGCCTGGATGTTGACGAGACAGGCAGCAAACAAGGACAGAAACAACAAACAAGACAAGGTGTCGACTTCGACAGGCCTGGGTACCAGCTGGTATGCCGTCAGGGATCTGTAGCAGGAACAGGACACCAGCAGTCTCGACCCTGGAGGGGAACCCGACGACGACGACCCTGGAAGGGAGCCCAGAGGTCTCGATCCCGGACGGGGTTCCGGCAGTCTAGACCCTGGATGGGAGTCCGGCGGTCCCGACTCTGGACTTGAGCCCGGCGGTCTCAACCCTGGAGGGGAGTCCGGCGGCTTCTACCCCTCCCGCTGCAATCCCTCTGTCTGCTGTGTCCTATTCTGGCTGGATCATTCTGTCACGATTCGGGGTGAGAGACATGGATACATAAACAGAGGACCCAAATGCAGACAGCGGGTAAGGGGTTAACAAGACAGACTTTAATAATAACTAAAAATACAAAACAAAGACCCACGTGGGGGAACATAACAAAACATAGCAACACAGACAGGGACTAACTAGACTCGAAATAATAACAACACTTGACAAAACCACAATAAACTAAACTAACTACAGAACGAGAACTCACCACGATGACAAACACGACGCAACAGAACAATGAACCAGCACAAGACAGAAGACACAAGGGCATTATAAAGGGGATAAATCAAGAGGGAACAGGTGTGGGGCATGAACTAATAAACAATCAATAACGAGGAGACGAAAGGGCGGCAACAGAGACGACACACCGGAGAGAGGGAGTATATGGAAGTCTCTCTCCACAAAACTGTCTCTCTCCACATGAAACAAGAGGTTCTGTCATGGCTCTGCCACAAGATCAAGAAAAGCAAGACAAGATGGGGCAGAACCATGACACTTATTGCATTTAAAAAAGAATGTCTAAAAAACATAAACTATTAAATTTAATATTTATAAATGGGTGTGTTACCAAAATTTGGTTGCTTTACCCTCCAGGAAAAGCTGCAAGCACAAACAAATAACATTTGCCCATGGTGCTTTCAAACAAAAGCATCTTTCGCAAACAGTATTACATTGAACATACAGCTCTTAAATAATGCTCAGGGTATTTTGCATAAGTTGATTTATGGAAATAAGTTACGTGTTCAAGGTAATGAGTCACTCTTTAACACAAAACAATGAACGCTTCTCATGCCTAAAAGTGTGCATCTTTTTCCTCCTCTAACTATGAGACAAGGAAAGTATGAAAGTTATGACCATTGCTCACTAAACGCAGGGGCGCAGCTGTGTTATGTCGTAGTGCAAGACATTTTTCATGAATCTTAAAAATTAAGATGCACTGTTGAAGCAAAACTCAAAAATGTGATTTAGTTGACCGATGACATCTGCTAAGGGGTGGGGCTTGTGCTTATGAAGGCTCTTAAAGAGGAGTCGATTCGAACCTTTGGACTCTTGATTCTAAATGCCTTGGAAGCGAGGAATCGATTCTTTTTGGAATTGATTCCCAGCTCTACCTAAGATTGGGGTGATCGATCTGCCTCGAGTTTGTTTGTCCGACCAGAGATGGAAGGGTCTGTAAAACTTCCACTTGGAGAAACCGTAACGGCTAACAAAACCCATTGACATCCATTAAAGAAACTAGCATCTGGACTCCTTTCCTACCTTCTGCTGAAACCAGGGTGTTAGCATTAGCCGTAATGCTTTGTTGTAGGTTGCAGGCTTTCCATCTAGTGGCTTTGATCCGACTTTGAATGTCGTTCAAGACGTTTTTTTTTGCGGGTTTGAGGTGGGAAATAGGGGAAATCCGAGTTGTCTGGAATGCAGCATAGGCCTATACCCAATGTAAAAAGCAACAAAGCAGCAAAAGAAAATACATTTTAAAAGTTTTTATGTCAAGCTGATGCTAGTATTATACTGCAATGATTTAATTTATCCAAATGCATAAAATGCATTTTTGGTGTAAATGGTGAAGGATAAGGATTAAGTAGGGTTTTAAAACTTTCCTGAAATGCAGTAAACTCAAATGGAACCCAACAACAGCGATAACAGATGCTAAGGCAGCCCTCAGACATAGGGACATCGGGGGACAGGTTCAACATGGCAGAGGGGGACTTGATTTGGCATCAACCACACCCACATGGCGAAAAGCAACACCAAAGGAACAGCGTCACCTGGTAATGGGGGAGGTTCGGCGTCAAGAGGAAGCAAGTAGATGCACCAGAGTGGTCTCTCAATCCCAGCAAGGCCGCTGGATGAGGTGGGAAGGCATTGAACTGCGCAAAATCACTTGGAGTGAGCTTTGGCGTATGGAAACAAACAGGCTGAGTTTTATCATAAGAGCCAAAGTGGCTTGCAAAAGTATTAATCCCCCTTCATTTTATTCACATTTTGTTATGCTGCTGCCTTATCTTAAACTACTTTAAATGATTATTTTTTCTACATTAATCTACACTCCATGCACAATGAAGACAAAACAAAAAACTGATTTTTGACAGCTTTGCAAATTTATTAAAAATAAAAAACAAAAATATGTCATGGTTCTGCCCCACCTTGTCTTGCTTCTCTTGACCTAGTGGCAGAACCATGATAGAACCTCTTGTTTTATGTGGAGAGTGACGTTTTGTCCCTGTTGGTCTTCCACTCTCCGGTGTGGCGTCTCTGTTCCCGCCCTTTCGTCTCCTCGTTATTGTTTGTTAATTAGTTCATGCCCCGCACCTGCTTCCTCTTGATTTGTCCCCTTTATAATGCCCTTGTGTCTTCTGTCTCGTGCTGGATCATTGTTCTGTTGCGTCGTGTTTGTCTTTGTGGTGAGTTCTTGTTGTGTAGTTAGTTTAGTTTACAGTGTTCATGTCAAATGTTATTATTTTCAGTCTAGTTAGTTCCTGTCCGTGTTGCTATGTTTTGTTATGTTCCCCCACGTGGGTCCTTGTTTTGTATTTTTAGTTATTATTAAAGTTTGTGTTAACCCCTTCCCACCTGTCTGCATTTGGGTCCTCTGTCCTTGTCTCTGTGTCTCACCCTGAGAACCGTGACAGAATGATCCAGCCATTCTGGACCCAGCAGACAGAGGGATCTCAGCGGGAGGGGTCGATGCCGCCGGACTCCCTTCCAGGGTTGAATCCGCCGGACTCCCTTGGAGGGTAGAGGCCGCTGGGCTCCATTCCAGAGTCGGGACCGCCGGACTCCCTTCCGGGGTCGAGACTGTCGGAACTCCGTCCAGGATCGAGACCTCCGGGCTCCCTTCCAGGGTTGAGGTCGTAGGATTCCCCTCCAGGGTTGAGGCCGCCGGTGTCCTGTTCCCGCTGAAGATCCCTGCCGGTCTCCCAGCTGGTGCCCAGGCCTGTCGAGTCGACTGTTTGTGTGTGTTTGTCCTTGTTTGCTGCTCAGCTGCCAGAGAGCGCTGCCCAGCCGTCGGAGATGCTGCCAAGCTGCCGGAGAGCGCTGCCCAGCCACCGACATCCTGTCCTGTTGTGTCGACATCCAGGTCTGCCCAGTCGGTGATAGCCGGTCTCCCAGCCGGCCATCCAGCCGGCGCCACGTGTTGTCCAGCCGGCCATCCAGCCGGCGCCATGTCCTGTCCAGCCGGCCTTCCAGCCGGCGCCATGTCCTGTCCAGCCGGCCATCCAGCCGGCGCCATGTCCTGTCCAGCCGGCCTTCCAGCCGGCGCCATGCCCTGTCCAGCCGGCCTTCCAGCCGGCGCCATGTCCTGTCCAGCCGGCCTTCCAGCCGGCGCCATGCCCTGTCCAGCCGGCCTTCCAGCCGACGCCATGTCCTGTCCAGCCGGCCTTCCAGCCGGCGCCATGTACTGTCCGGCCGGCCATCCAGCCGGCACTATGTGTTGTCCAGCCGGCCTTCGTGCCGGCACCATGTCTTTGTTTGGACTTTTTTTCTATGTATCACGTTTTTGGTCATGTTTGTATAGTTATGTTTTATGTCACAGTCTGTGTAGTCTTGTTTGTTCCTTGAGGAGCATCAGCATGCTGCTCCTTAAGGAGGGGCTTCTGTCATGGTTCTGCCCCACCTTGTCTTGCTTCTCTTGACCTAGTGGCAGAACCATGATAGAACCTCTTGTTTTATGTGGAGAGTGACGTTTTGTCCCTGTTGGTCTTCCACTCTCCGGTGTGGCGTCTCTGTTCCCGCCCTTTCGTCTCCTCGTTATTGTTTGTTAATTAGTTCATGCCCCGCACCTGCTTCCTCTTGATTTGTCCCCTTTATAATGCCCTTGTGTCTTCTGTCTCGTGCTGGATCATTGTTCTGTTGCGTCGTGTTTGTCTTTGTGGTGAGTTCTTGTTGTGTAGTTAGTTTAGTTTACAGTGTTCATGTCAAATGTTATTATTTTCAGTCTAGTTAGTTCCTGTCCGTGTTGCTATGTTTTGTTATGTTCCCCCACGTGGGTCCTTGTTTTGTATTTTTAGTTATTATTAAAGTTTGTGTTAACCCCTTACCCACTGTCTGCATTTGGGTCCTCTGTCCTTGTCTCTGTGTCTCACCCTGAGAACCGTGACAAAAATAAGTACATTGCATAAGTATTCATACCCTTTTCTGGGACACTTGAAATTTAGCTCAGAAGCATTAGTTTTGCTTGTTGATGTTTATACACTTCGAGTGGAGTTAACCTGTGCCAAATTCAATTGAATAAGTATGATTTGGAGCGGCACATACCTCTCTATAAAGGGTGCAACAGCTGAAAATGCGGAATGCGGAAAATGAGGTCAAAAGAACTGCCAGTAGAGCTTTGAGACAGGATTGTATCAAGGCACAGATCTGGGGAAGACTTTTGAAAAAAATCTGCTGTATTTAAGGTTCACAGAAGCATGTAGCCTCCATTTATCCTCAATGAAAGAGGTTTGGAACCACCAGATCTCTTACTTGAGCTGACCTCCTGTCCAAACTGAGCCATCGATGGAGAAGGGTCTTGGTTAGAGCGGTGACCAAGAAGCTGATGATTACTCTGGTTGAGCTCCATGATCATATATGGAGATGGGAGAAACTTACAGAAGGACAAACATCACTGGAACACTCCACCAATCTGGGCTTTATGGCTTAGTGGCCAGACTCAACACTTTGCTCAATGAAGACACATGGAAACTTGAAATATGCAAAAACGTACTTCAACAATTCTTTCAAACTGTCAGAAACAAGATATTCTGGTCTGATGAATCTCAGATTCATGCATCATGTCTGGAGAAAAACAAGCACTGCTCAACACCTGTACAATACCGTCTTAACAGTAAAGTGTAGTGGAAACAGCATCATGATGTGGGGGTGTTTTTCAGCTTCAGGGACTGTACACAAAATACAGAGGTAATGATCATGAAAACCTAGCCCAGAACATTCAGAACCTCGGACAGGGCAGAAGGTTCATTCTCCAACATGACAATGATCCTAAGCACACAACTAAAACAATGCAAGAGTGGCTTATGGACAACTCTGTCTATGTCCTTGAATGGCCCAGCTAGTGCTTGAACCTAACTGAACATCTCTGTAGAAACCTGAAAATGTCTGTCTACTGATGATCTCCATCCAACCTGACAAAGTTTGAAAGGATCTGAGGAGAAGAATGACAGAAAATTGCCAAATGCAGATGTGTAAAGCTTTTCACATCATACCCAAAAAGATGTGAGTCTGTAAAGGCGCTATAACCATTTTTTGAGTTGAGGGTATGAATACTTATGCAATGTACTTATTTTTGTTTTTATTTTTAATAAATTTGCAAAGCTGTCAAAAATCAGTTTTTTGTTTTGTCATTATTGTGCATGGAGTGTAGATTAATGTAAAAAAGTAATAATTTAAAGCAGTTTAAGATAAGGCAGCAGCATAACAAAATGTGAATAAAATGAAGGTGTCACGGTCTTGGTCTGGGTATTCTGCACATGGGTTGTGTTGTTGTTTGTCGAGCACGTGGGTAGCCTGGTGCTGGTCTCGTGCTCGGTGTCTGCGTTTCTCTCCCCGCCCCGTGTCTCCTTAGACTTCCCCGCACTGGTGAATTTCCACTCCACATCCACACCCCTACTGCCTCATTACTCATTAAGCACTCGTTCCCGGTTATTACCCCACACCTGATTATCCTTACATCTTGTTATGTTTCCCCTATATATTTCCCTCTGTGTCTCTCGTCCGTTGTCTGACCGTTGCTCTTGTTGGCCAGTTCAGACTGCCCCAGACGCTGCCGCGGCACGTCTGGTGAAGCTCCTGTTTAGTCTAAGCCATAGTCTTGTCACGTTCCTACTTCTGCTTACCTTGTCTGTCACCTCGGTACATCCCTGTCTCCCGGCAGCTCCCGTGGGCATCCAGATCATTCACAGCCGTCAGCTACCAGTGGTTCTACGGAGGATCAGTAATCCTCTTCCTCGCCGGAATCCACTTCCGGATACCCGACGTGGCTTTCGATCTGAGTGAGGCTCCCCGGCTCTCTACCCTGCTCGTCTTCACTGGGTCTCCATTCCCCGTCCTCGACGCCGGGTTCTGCCCCCTCCGGGGATCTGCACTCCTCACCACCGCGGGCTGGCACGCTCGCGGCTGGGTCGCTACTGCTGCTGCTACGAACACTGTCACCTCTCACCACTGCGGGCTGAAATGCTCGCGGTTGGGTCTATATAGTTCTATTCCCGTGTGAGTCAATAAAGTTTGGTTTTCACCGCATCTGGGCCGTCTCTGTGCTTCTTCCATGACAGAAGGGGGATGAATACTTTTGCAAGCCACTGTACATATGATGTGCTGCCCTCACCAACAAATCTGCATGTTTGGTGTGGACAGGATCCAGCCTGCCACCTATGAGCAGCTCCAGCAAATCTTAAACAAATTCTTGTGGGTTGTAAAAAGAGCTTGACACAGGGGAGATACACATGGTGCCACAATCAAGTACTAAAGTGCTTGGCTGCAGCTGTAGAGACCAAGAAAGTGGCAGCAAATGCCATCCCCTATAACACAACCCTTTATTCGGGAGAGGCAGAAAACGCAGGCCAAGCCCTTATCCCCAGATTCAGATCTGCTGAGTATTCCCCTTGGAAATCGCAGCGACCAACCTGCGGTCGGACATGGTTCTGTGGTCTAGCTCCAGTAGGACAGTCCTCATAGTTGAGTTTACTGTACCTTGGGAAGTGGCCATTAACAAAGCATTTGAAAGAAAGAATCTCCTTTATGCCAACTTGGCAGCGGAGGCTGAAGATCGGGGATGGACTGCGAAAGTTTTCCTGGTGGAAGTGGGCTGCAGGGGCTTTGTTTCCAATTTCACTACAAGGCTGCTTAAGAAAGTGGGGATCAGAGGACAGGCCCAACGGACTGTAGTGAAAGAACTTGCCACTGTAGTGAAAGAACTTGCCACTGTTGCTGAGAGAAACAGCCACTGACTGTGGTTGAAATGGAAGGACACAATATGGGCTGCCAAATGACCACGTAACAAAATGGTGTTGTGTGTTGAATTGTTATGCCATACGGAACCAGGGGCACTGAGCATGCATTAACGTGCCAGTGGGGCTAGAACAGCCTTAGCCAACGGGGTGGCGAGTATGGTTGCGTTGAGGTATGATGCCACCGAGCTACCATAAAAGCGTTGTTGAGGCTGCAGCCACTAATCTGGATGAGCTAATTGACACAGGAAGTGGGGTTCAGAGGACAGGTCCAGTGGAGGATAATCAAGAATAGGCCAGTGGTGCGGAAAGAAGAAGCCAATGGCTGTGGTTGAGGCGGATGGACACAGCACGGACTGCCAGATGAGCTTGTAGCAATGCACACACACCCAGGTCTGATCAACCTGCGTTGGGCCTCCCTTGGCTGAGGGTGTCTTGTGATAAAGGGCCGAAACACTCAATGAGGCTGAGGTGCACAACTGACGATGTGTTGCATTGATGGGAACCATACAAAGAGCATTATCAGCAGCACCTCACCAAAAGGCATCTTTCACCCAGGATAATGGATGTGATGAAATTGGGATCGGACACACAACTCATGAGATGTCTCTCTGATATAGCAAGGAAGGGTAAGTATGCTATGTATTTCTATAATCATATATCCCCAAACACAGAGGATACCTACTCGACGAACCCAGTGAAACCTCAGACCTCCTTTCCTCTAGTCATATTCTTGACTGCTCCCCCAGTCATGCATAAGGCATGGGAAATGTCCTATTGGGCAATTCAACTGTGCTGAAATAGTGGTATTAAAACACCTAGTCCTATTAAGCAAAGAAAAAAACAATACAAGATTCAAGATTTTTATTCGTCACATACAGTTATATAGAGAATATACAACCAGTAGTGAAATGTAAGTCAGGTCAGCTCCAAAGACAAAGCAATTATTGTGAAATACAAAAACAAAAGGAAAATATAAATAATATGAAGATAAAGCTAATATAGTCTGATAGAAAGTAAACTGAAAATATTAATATTAATATTAATACACAGACACAACTAAAATACAAAACTGAAAAATAAACACTTCCCACGAAGGGGATAAACCAAGGATACTAAATAACATCTTGGTTACGGATGTAACCTCAGTTCCTTGATGGAGGGAACGAGACGTTGTGTCGAGCCGACAGAGGGGTCGTCCTTGAGAACCAATCGCTTCCGACTACTTAGAAAAGGCCAATGAAATTGGCGAATGAAATTTGCATGCCGGACTCCGCCCCTGGATATCCGGGTATAAAAGGGAGACGGCGTGCCTCATTCATTCATCTTTGTTCTGAGGAGCCTGAGACCTCTCACGACTGCTGCAGTGGGCAGCACGTGTTGTGGCAAGAAGGACACAACGTCTCGTTCCCTCCATCAGGGAACTGAGGTTACATCCGTAACCAAGACGTTCCCTTTCTGCCGGTCTCTCGACGTTGTGTCGAGCCGACAGATGGGATTCCTATGGAAAATGCCACAACACTGTGCCCTGTCACAATCTCTAGCAAAGCGACGGTGACTGGCCTGGGCATGTCAGCCGTGAGCGCTAGTGCGAAATTGTAACCTACCAGTGGATAGATAGGGGGTCCCAGAGCTTTTTAGAAAGGTGGGAAGGCCCCTGCCTTCGGCCTCACAGGCGGCGGCCTTGTTTCTCTAACAGCGAGAAGTACCGTAAGGGGGGTAAGCGCTACTTCCTCAAGCGGGGGATGCACTACAGAGACCACTTCCTACCGTAGGGAGGAGTTTAGTGGAGATACCGACATGGTCTCACCGTTAGGGGAGAGCTCATGGGAAGAATGTGCGGACTGAAGGAGTTAACCGCGAGGTGGAGGTCCACCTAGGGAAGGTCATGGGTTACCAAGGTCGGAACCAACATGAGGATACATCAGACGGAACCGCCCTGCTGGGGGGTTACAACGTCTGGTAGCACTAGGTCCGGTTAGAGCTATGTTGCAAATAACTCAGGTGGTACACGGCCTAAGGGGCAGGGCTGCTCTGCCCAGCCCGCAGGAGGTGCTTGCTTAGTGATGGATGGAGTGCCTGTTCTTCGCCCAGTGGGGAAATAAGGGAGGCTGAATTAGTACGCTGACGCACTCGAGAAAGGGGGGAAGGTGCCATCATAGGCGTACACCCTACCGGTTGCCGATCCTACATGTTGCCATGCAGGATGCGGGCTGACACCGGTTCTACTCGGAGGTTGTAGAACCTCACGAAGGTGTTGGGTGTAGCCCAACCCGCAGCTCTGCATATGTCTGTGAGAGAGGCGCCGTGTGCCAGTGCCCATGAGGAGGCTATACCCCGGGTGGAGTGAGCTCTCACTGCGAGTGGGCACTGGTGGTTTTGGGATTGGTAGGCCGTCGTGAAAGCATCCACAATCCAGTGCGCCAACCTCTGCTTGGAGACAGCTCTCACCTTCTGCTGACCTCCAAAACAGACAAAGAGCTGATCCGAGCTCCTGAAGCTCTGCGTGCGGTCTAAGTAGAGGCGCAGTGCGCGTACTGGATACAACACGGACGGGGTTGGGTCTTCCTCCTCGGTGTGGAGCACCTGTAAGTTCACCACCTGGTCCCAAAAAGGAGTGGTGGGAACTTTGGGCACGTAGCCGGGCCGAGGTCTCAGGATAACGTGAGAATCCCTGGGTCCAAATTCTAGGCAGTCAGGGGACACGGAGAATGCCTGTAGGTCCCCTACCCTCTTGATGGAGGCGAGTGCCATCAGGAGAACCGTCTTCATCATGAGATGAGAAAGAGCGGCATCCCCTAGGGGCTCGAAGGGGGGCCTGGTGAGGCCCGTCAGGGCCACATCAAGGTCCCAAGAGGGTATGGCGCGCAGACGAGGCGGATTCCGCCTTCTCGCACCCCTTAGGAACCTAATGACCAGGTCATGCTGTCCTAGAGACTTTCCAGCAACTGAGTTGTGATGAGCGGCAATGGCGGCTACATACACTTTCAGTGTGGATGGGGAGAGGTTAGTCTCGAGTCTCTCTTGTAGGAAGGACAGCACGGTCCCGATCGCACAACTCCGTGGATCTTCTCCTCGAGAAGCGCACCAGGATGAGAAGAGGCGCCACTTGTAGGCGTACAGTCGCCTAGTGGCTGGTGCCTTTGCCTGAGATATGGTCTCTACCACCGCCGGGGGCAGACCTAATGACCACTCAGGATCTCCTCGTCCCGTCCAGAGGCCAGACATGGAGGTTCCAGAGGTCTGGCCTGGGATGCCATAACGTGCCCTTCCCCTGGGAAAGCAGGTCCTTCGTCAGGGGAATCGGCCAGGGGGGAGCTGTCGTCAAGAGCATTAGCTCCGAGAACCAAGTCCGGTTGGGCCAGTGTGGCGCAACGAGTAACACTTGATGCTCCTCTTCCCTGACCTTGCACAGGGTCTGTGCAATGAGGCTCACTGGGGGGAAGGTGTACTTCTGCTTGTCCCGCGGCCAACTGTGCGCTAGGGCATCTGTGCCGAGGGGAGCCTCGGAGAGGGAGTACCAAAGCGGGCAATGGGTGGTGTCCAGGGAGGCGAACAGGTCTACCTGAGCCTGCCCGAACTGCACCCAAATGAGCTGGACTGCGCGGGGGTAGAGTCGCCACTCTCCGCGAGGCGTCGACTGACGAGAGAGCGCGTCGGCTGTCTGTTCAGGTCGCCTGGGATATACGTGGCACGCAGGGAGCGGGACACCTGCTGACTCCACAGGAGGAGTCGTCGGGCGAGTCGTGTTAACTGCCGTGAGCGAACGCCACCCTGGCGGTTGATATACGCTACTGTAGTAGTGCTGTCCACCCGGACCAGCACATGCTTGCCCTGCACGAGAGGCTGCAGCCTCTTAAGTGCGAGTAGCACGGTCCACAACTCTAGGCAATTGATATGCCATCGCAGGCGGGGGCCCGTCCAAAGCCCCGACACTGCGTGCCCGTTGCACACTGCACCCCAACCCTACAGGGAGTCGTCCGTCGTTACCATAACATGCCTCGTAACCTGCCCCAGGGGGACCCTGTTTGAAGGAAGGTCATGGAAGACCAAGGGGTTAGGGTGCGTCGGCAGAGAGGCATAATCACCATCCGCCTGCTGCCGGTGTGCCACGCTCTCCAGGGAACTCGACTCTGTAGCCAGTGTTGGAGCGGTCTTATGTGCATCAACCTGAGGGGTATCACCGCCGCCGAGGATGCCATGTGTCCCAGGAGCCTCTGAAATTGTTTCAGGGGGACTGCTGACTGCTTGAAATGTTTCAGGCAGTTCAACACTAACTGGGCACGTTCTGTAGTCAGACGCGTTGTCATGGTGACAGAGTTGAGTTCCATACCAAGATAGAGGATGCTCTGCACAGGGAAGAGCTTGCTCTTCTCTTGGTTGACCTGTAGTCCCAGTCGATCTAGGTGTCGGAGCACCAGGTCCCTGTGTGTATACAACAGATCTCGCGAGTGTGCCAAGATAAGCCAGTCGTCGAGATAGTTCAGTACCTGCACACCTCTCTCCCTGAGGGGAGACAATCTGCTTCATCAAACCCCCGGGGGGTGGTTTGATGGCTGGCAGTGCGGGTCTCTCGCTGGGGGCAGACCCCCGGGGAGGAGACTGGCTCTGCTGGTTTGCCTGCCTGGCGATGCAGCTCCCTGCACCGTCGATTTGAGAGTGCTGAGGGCTGCAATGTACATTCGATGTTGCACCTCACCAAGACGCAACGTCGAGTTGCCGAACACCATCTGACAGAGGGTGAGTGCGGCTGTGAGAAACACCCAGGGAGATTGGAAACTCTTTTTGTGAGGAAGTGGGCTCTAGGCCCCCGAAGGGCCCGCGCGGTCACCTTTGTCGCCCATAGGGCGAGGTCGGTGGCGGTGCGGAGTTCCTGCGTTAACCCTGGGTCGGTCTTACCCTTGTGGATCTCTTTCAACGCCTTGGCCTGGTGGACCTGCAGGATGGCCATGGCTTGGAGAGAGGAGGCAGCTTGGCCCGCAGCAGCATAGGCCTTCGACACCAGTGATGCCGAAGTCCTACATGCTTTGGACGGGAGTTTCGGTCGACCTCTCCAGGGCACAGGTGCACCGCGACTGCACGTTCCACCTGGGGCATGTCGACGTAGCCTCTAGCTGCCCCACCATCGAGGGAAGAAAGAGCGACGGAACTGGTTTGACGTGTATGAGCCGAAAAAGGGGCGTTCGACGTCTTCATCAGTTCCTCATGCACCTCCGGGAGGGAGTTGGCTTGGAGTCGCGCTTAGAGCCCAGGAACCATGTGTCCAGCCATGAGCACTGGGGGAGAGGCACCGGAGTGCACTCTAACCCAATTCTCACAGCAGCCTGGGAAAGCATGGCCGACATCTCGAAATCCACTTCTTCCTGAGCTCGACCCCCCGTGGGGGGGAGCTGCAAGGAATCGTCGGGATCGGATGCTAGCAAATCGCTCTCTGATGCTGCGATAGACATCTCATCTTCTTCACGCACCGTTTACGAATGCGTGAATGAGGATGCAGACGGTATGGTACCATCTGCTAGGGAACGGTCAGGCGAGCGAGACGGGGTGCGAGCAGTCCGCGAGCGCTCGGCTGATGGATTTACGCTCGCAGTGGCCCCCATATCACCCTCGCCGCTCGCCTTGGCGGACGGTATGGCCTTAGCCATTCTCATCACGGCCCGGGAAGCATGCGAGGTGGTGGCTGGTTCTCGAGAGAAGGCAGCCACTCGTGACCGCAACGTCTGAATGACCATCCGCCCGCAGTGCGGGCAAGACGAGTCAACGAAGGCTGCCTCAGCGTGCTGGAGACCCAAACACTTGAGGCAGTCATCGTGTCCGTCCCCCTCCTCGATGAGGGTACCGCACCCACGAGAACAGTGGGACATGCCACGCTGGAGAAATTTGCTCTTTTAGATCTGTCAAACACCTCTGGAACCGCCAAGACGCCCAGGGGAAGTCGCCGCAGGAAGGGACAGTCCGCTGCACCACGTCGTAGAACCGGCAGTCTGAGTTTGCTAAGTAGCGAAGGTCTGAAATTCAAGAGTGAAGGCTCCGAAGAACAAAAGGTGAATGAATGATGCACGCCATCTCCCTTTTATACCCGGATATCCGGGGGTGGAGTCCGGCATGCAAATTTCATTTGCCAATTTCATTGGCCTTTTCTAAGTAGTCGGAAGCGATTGGTTCTCAAGGACGAACCCCATCTGTCGGCTCGACACAACGTCGAGAGACCGACAGAAAAGGAACAAGATTTACGAGAAGACAGGAACCAAACTAAATAACATGACACAACGTCGAACTAACTAGAAAATGAATAAAACAGGGCAGGGTAATTAAACAGGCGGGATCAGGAACAATATAATAATTGTAATAATCACATGGCACAAATTTTATGACATGCAGCATGACCCCCATTCATTTCAATTTAAAAAATCTATTTAAAACATCAAATACAACTGGAAACAAATTTGACAAAATACATTAAACAGACAATACTAACAAAGTGTGCTTTATTCATAAAATTCGGTTATGTCAGTTAACATTTATTATGTCAGTTGACATTTACCTCAAAATTGTTTTTCTTCCACCTTGGGTATTCTAGGGATTATATTCTAGGAACACCGTAGTTCTAATAATAATTTCCTGAATGAAAGGTAATTATTACAAGAAGTCTTTTTTGCTCTCAATGGGCGGCTCTTGAGGAGGAAAAGAAAAAGTATATTTGGCAAATGCTTGGTGATGGTGACACAAGACTAACACACCCATACACCTTGCATATTTGTTTATTAAATGCTTTGGCAGATGTTTCTACAACAGCCAGCAAGTACAGTGTAGGCATTGTATTTCTACACATTTTACTAGCTATATATTCAAAGAAATAGTTTTTGGCATCATTCACTCAATCTCATCTCATTCCAAACCTGTATGACATTCTTCTGCAGAACCCAAAGAATGATATTTAGGCCTCAAGATATCTTCTTTTGTGTTCCACATAAGATAAAGGGTTTGAATGACACAAGGGTCAGAATTTTTTATTTTCGAGTGATCACTTGAGTTCTGTCTGTGACACACCAAACACATTTAAACATCAGAGGGAGGTTTCAAGAGGTTCCGAATGAGATGGCGATGTTCAGATTTGCACCATAACATGTTTTATTCTATGAAGGCAAAGTGTGAAAAACAAATTTACCCACATACAGTAAAAACAAATGTGTTGCTTTACATTGTTAGCATATAACTGTCTGTAAATCATATCTGCCAAATGCATAAATGTATAACAATACACAAAATTTTGATAGTGCCCCAAATTGCTATTCAATATAAATGATTGGCATTGTAACCCACATAAAGAACACTATTTGAGAGAAATATTTGGTTATAATAATTTTTAGCACTAAACGTTTTGCCGTTCGCAATTCTCGTAGTCGGGGAAGAAAGTTTTCATATTTAAATAGATGATTTCCATTGAATTGTTTTGCACATTGTATAATGTTGTCGGTCACTGTAGGACTCTTGTTTTGTGTATTGAAATTGTCAGTAAAAACAGCACTAGTGCCAGCCTGATTTTATGTAGGCGTTTCCATCCTGAGAAACAAACGACAACTTCTTGTACCACAAAAACTCAGCACCGCTGAATTCTTTCCATCATATTCACTAACACATCAGGGGCCCGTTTCAATAAGGAGGTTCAACCAACCCTAGGTTAAACCTTGAACTCAGAGTTGGTTTACTTAGAAATTAGAAACTTTTAGTTTTTGGTTTCAGAACAGCTGATTTGAGTTAGTTCAATTTACTCTGGGTAGGCTTAGCCTGGGTGCTTGCACCACGACTATAAAAAGCCATCATCAATGGAGCTCTGATATTACGATTCACCATGGCAACGGCATCAAAATAAGCAACATGGCGGCAGAAAGCACTTGAGAGTGAGGCACACTTTCCGCTCTGCATACAGTGTATTTACTGATGTCCTGAAAATGATTTAAGATTAAATTAATAAATTCATAAGTGTACTAATAAACAAACAAATTAATCATTAAATGAATGAAACTACAGAAATAATAAAAAATCGTATGTTCTCACTCGCCATGAGTGCTCTAGTTACGAGAATAATACGGCATGGTGTATAGGACACCTGTAGGGTGACAGACTCGCGTGCAAAATTAGACTAATCGCCGGTTCGAACCCTGCTCTGAGCAGATTTCAGTTGGAATGGCTGCACATCAAAATGACTTGTTTATTACCTTTATCGCTTCATGTATGTCTGTATTTATTAATTTCTTTATTCATGCACTTTATTAAGTCATTTCTCATCGTCCATAGAAAATTACGCTCTGATGTAGGCTAATACACGTACGGTGGCTGATGTTATTGATGTAAGGATGGATGAGATATATTTTGATATATCTAATTCACTGTAAAGAAAAACGGTAGTTTTAATAAAAATGCACAGGGAAATGACAAAATTCCACTTGGGTCCTAAATTGATCTCCTGAAATCAAAGTACATTCCAATTAATTAATGTAGCCTCTTCATGAATCCTCACATATGATATATAAGTCACTGAGATGGTCTCTGTGTGATCAAAATGTGTGCCAGGAATGACTGAATGAATGAGATACACCACTTGCGCTTTAAAAGGGGGAGAAGAAATAAACTCTGGGTTTACCAAAGAAAACCTGCTCCCGACCAGGGGTGCGTTTCCCAAAAGTATCGTTAGCCAACTATGTTCGCAAGTTCCGTCGTTCCAGCATAGTTCAAGGATTTAAGTGTTTCCCAAAACCATCGTTCAACGATCAATCGCAAGCAGCATCGCAAAGTTGCGTGGTTGGAACTACAGGTCAAGAGCAGTGGTTAGAAGCATCGTTCCTTATTATTATGACAACTAGACTTACATGCATCAAGCTTTTATCCAAGTAAGCAAGCAACATGCAGTGCATTCCATATCCACCTGAAATATATACAAATATATATGATCTGCTCATGATCTGCGTGTGCTAGGACCCTGGGGAATCCCTGGGTGGAATGACGTAGGAGGACACTTATAAATGAATTAAATATCGTGAAATAAAACAGCAGATAACAAAAATAGGATAACAAAAGTAGTCCATGAATGCAATGTATGTTATTTACAGCAAGAATTTGACCTTAATTCGATCTAAACGTATTTATTAGTAGACGTCATTACTCCTCCAGCTGTGTGGCGTCATCAACTAGATTGCTGAACCAACTTGGTTCAAACAATTGATCTCCGACAGAGTTACTACGGTTTCGGAAAACAGTCGTAACTACATCGTTAATTTCCCCTAGGATACATCGTACTATGGTGGTAAACAAGCGAGTTATGTCGTTGTTCAGGAAACGCACCCCAGGTTAGGTTCACAGAGTAAGTTACTATGGTTACTGACACTTTTATATATACTTACCTCTCCTTTAGAAATGGACTTGAGTTACCTCGCTTTCTTGGGTTTGACATACCTCACATTCTGAAATGGAAAACACAGAGTTTCCCTCATTTCAGGGTTAATTTACTCAGAGTTTTCACTAAAACTCCTTTCTGAAACGGGCCCCAGGTCTTGCAATCTAAAATCACACACACACTGGTCCAGCTAACATTATAAAGACTTTAGGCATAATAGCTTTTATACTGAGATGACTTTTATCCATTAAACACAATTCTCACAGAAAACGTTTACATTTTTAATAAAAAAAGTATGTTTAGTACGCTTACTGTATGTAGTCATTTGAATTATGAGGACAGCAGGGATAGGTTGCCAGATCTGTGTAGCAAAGTTCATCCAAAGACCCGTCTCATACACAAGTACTCAAACTATGCTATTTCCAAATCTAAGATACATATTTTATCGCTTTTTACTTTTAATTATTTCCTAGTAACAGTCCTGAAAGTGACATGGTAACATGTTACCATCCTCACAAAAACATTCTTACTCTGGCTCATGGTCTAGCAGTTTCATTACTGCTATACTGGCAAGAGTAAAATATTTGAACACATGCATTTTAGTCGAATATAATTTATACACTGTGTCAAACCTTTAACCCAAGAAACAAAACACTTGCAGAAACAGTTTAAGTGTAGCCAGCAGGAAAACCACAGACTTGGCAACCTTGAACGAGGATGTCCTGCTGTAATGATTTTGAATAATGGTGTGAAGAAAATTCTCCCTTAAAGAAAGCACACAAAAAAAATGTCCCGAGTCAATCTATGTGACAATCAACCACAGATCCATGTAACATTTTCTGAGCTTGAGGCGCTTTATATGGAAGTATTTCAATGCCATTAGTCTTTGAAGCAAAAAAGCATGTTGAATTACCACTAATCAAAAATAAAGCGGTTGCATTACCAGTGCTTGCATTTTTAGAGTCTGCAATTCAATATGGTTGTATATTTAAGCTGTGAATATTTCAAATCGAAACATTTCACGCACAATTTCACCGTTAAAAAGTTCAATAATCAAAATTCGCCTTTTAAATTTCACTTAAAAAATTCAACTTGTTATAAAATACAACCTTTAATTTTCGACAGACAATTTTCAGTCCATATTATTTCGGTTTAAAAATTCGCTTCCACAAATTCAGTGGTTCAAATTCGACTTGAAATTCAAAGTTTCACATCCGGGAATCCCAGGAGAAGCAATAGAGCGCCGATTCCGCCAATGCATGATCTCTACCTGCTGCCTGACCGCTTCACCAGCAGGTGGTGCAAGTCGCTTCTGACGAAGACCAAAGCAAGAAATGCAGATACTTGATCTCATGGATCTCTTATGCATCATCAAGAAAAAAATAATTGTTTCTTGTACTGGCAGCTTAGCTCACCACTATCAGCCCTGGAACGGACATGGAGCACGGGGACAATTCCAGGTGGCCTGGAATCAGTGGACTATTCATACATGATACATTTATAATATTAATTTAATTATTTAAATATCCTACCCGATCTACTAGTACTGCCTATCTATAGGAGTTTATGTTTGTATTTGGCTTGCTATTTATACGCATTGATTACTTTTTACGTGCATATGATTACCCCTTGGTATGGTGTGGGTTAAGTCGGTATGTACATAAAAAGTGCACGCAAAACACATGCGTATCATATGCACGCAAAATATAATTTCTGTAGCTCGCCAAATGCAAACACATAAAATCGTGCTTTTGATAAGCACGATCTTAAGTCATCAAATAATGGTTTGAGTTTCAAGGATGAGAAAATTGTATGTTACAGTCAATTACTGAATCATACTGTGTTTGAATAAAATAAGCTAATTGCATGAAGCTATTTGAATGACACATGCAATGGTATCTGATTAAATGTGCCAGAAAACAAGACAACAACTTTTTAAATCATTACATTAGTTACATAACACCATCACAATAAACTTAACATTTAAATTCAAATGAAACATTTTATTTCGGTTTAAAACTAAATAGGAAAAATAGCAACAATTATACATTTTAAACATACAATAGTAGTAGGCTAACTGAAATAGTAATGAAAACAGATGTAAGAACAAGCCATGAACAATTTTTCATCAGAACGTAAAATAATCTACAATATAAATAACAGTCTTTTCTTAAAAACGTAATTGTAAAATATTTAGTAAATGTAGGATATAAATGTAACTTAAATAAAGGAATAGCTACGCCACTTAAAAGAGAAATATCAATGGAAAT
The DNA here is from genome assembly GCF_024868665.1 of Triplophysa rosa. Taxonomy (NCBI): domain Eukaryota; kingdom Metazoa; phylum Chordata; class Actinopteri; order Cypriniformes; family Nemacheilidae; genus Triplophysa; species Triplophysa rosa. The sequence goes on from NW_026634156.1 coordinate 38,029, forward strand.
AATTATGCCTATACTTTTCATCTGAAATCTAAGAACGCAAACAAAATAAAGCCAATTATAACCTATTGTATGAACGAATGAATGAAAAACAAACTGAAATACTGCAACAATAAAGACACCTATACCTAGTTCTGGTATTATGTGAGAAATACGGGGGGACATGCTAAAATTCTCATTGTGTCATTTTGTGCTTTTTGCATTCATATTTAGGGCTCTTCCGCATTTCTGTAGCCTACGGTTATTAAAAAGGTGTAGGCTATACTAATCATCTGGTCTGAAGATTAAGCAACATTAAGCGTTTTAGCATGGTACACCGGCCGTGATGGCGTGGTCCGTGGACGCTAAAGGGGCATAGTAGGCCCTTATAGATCTTGCAAGCTTATAACGTTTTTGTTCCACGATGCCACCATACATGTTGTGGATATTCAGCTAATGTTTAGCGTAAGTTTAAGGAGGGTAAATTTGATCATTTAACTGAACTGTACACATACATTTTAGACACGTACAGTACGTGTTTCTCCAACGTGGTTTCAGTGTATTTCTGTGATTTAAAATGCATAAATTTAACAATATGTTGACTTATTATGTGAGCATATAGATAAAAAATTATTATAACATCTGTAGATGTTGCCAAACAGCAACATCTACAGATAGTTGTGTATATTGCCATGGAGAACTCATATTGTTTTCTGACCAGTAATTAAATATATTGTTCACTACTCGGCCATGCAAACTGACTTGCGTTGAGGTGTATGTTAGGGAGGTCCTCGTGTGTCCCAGCGGCTTCGGGTCTAAAACATTGACAAAATATGCCTTGGGCACAGGTCGTGTCCGATATGGCATCGGGTCTCTGGTAATTTATAATGAATGTGCTTTTACCAATCGCCCTGAAAGTGTGGTGGTTTTTCTTGACATATTATTGACTTTTCGTATATTCTAAATATATTACTGAGTTTTCTTATATAAAATAGTTTTCTTATATAAAGAATACATTTAAAGGAAGTTATAGAGTTCATATACTTCTTGTAACAAGGGCTATGGGCCTCATGTATGAGTTTGAACACTGGAACACCTGCGTACACACCAAATATCTTCTCACACTAAGACAGGAACTGCACGTACACCACACACACTTTTGTAGAGAGGTTTGGTTAAGAACGCTGGGTTGTTTATCATTATCACACTAAACCATGAGTTCATTTTTAATAAAACCAAGGTTAAATCATGTATCGTCCGAAAGCCCCCGGAAAGGTGTCAAGATAATAAGCACTTTATATACGTATGTGTTATTGCACATGATATACGTATGTGTTATTGAGACGTCCGAAAGCCCCCGGAAAGGTGTCAAGATAAAGAGCACATGATATACGTATGTGTTATTGAGAGCGCTCCCTACAATTAAATCTTAATATGGTAGGCCGGAGATCTTAATATGGTAGGCCGGAAATATAACTGTAGCAAGTGCAGGATGAAATATAACTGTAACGAGGCATAAGGGGATGGACTAATAAAAATAAGTGATGTCATGTAAAAACTGGTTGGTAGAAGATGAGGTCAGGTAAAACCTGATTGGTTTGAACTGTGATAACAACTTGAGAACAATGTATAAAAGATGGAGTCAGACATGTATTCGTTGGGCATCTACAGATGAACTCTGTGTGTCTCACTTTGCTTGCTCGAGCAAATAAAGATTGAAACCTCTGGAAACCTGGCTCTCTGGTCTTCGTGAATTCTTTCAACATTGGCTGACCGACTTTTCGCCACGACAAAAGACACAAATTAATTACATTTTATGGTTAGGTAAACAACAAATATTTGTTACGCCAAACTTTACAAGACATAATTAGGTTAATATACCGTGAGTGATTGACATTTTAGCATTTAATGAACAGACAGCAACTCAAGCAATTAGCGTGTAGTCATACTCGCATGTTCGTGTGTGGCACATTATTGGGAAACGCACACAGCATGCAACAAAAGTTTTTATCTTTGCGCGTATAGATCCATAACGCCGTGAGGTATCTTGCTTGGCTGCAGGCTGCACAAGACGTTTCGGGTCTAGTCGGGTTCTAAAGAAAGTGCTGACTATTTTTATCTGGTCTATTTTATCTGGCCTGCTCAAGAAGTTCGCTTGGCTAAAATATCAGTTTTTCTGTCTCGTATTAACAAACGAACGTTTCCACAATTCCACAACATCCAGCATGTTCTGAGAGTCTCAAATTAAAACAAGATCAGGCAAGGAAAATAAAAAGAATGTTTATTGAGATTGCAGCTACTTCATATAAACAGAAGCACATGGGAGAGTACGGTCAATAAGCTCCTAGTTGAGATCTCAGTTATTTGACCGCTTCAAACACAATACATGTCCTGTAAATGCTGATGATGCATAGTATTTATGTGAACACGATGTGCTGAAGTAAAAAATAACTTAATTCCTTCGAGCCAGAGCAGGAAACCTAAAATTCTGATGTTGATGATGCATAAGAAGAGATCTATGAGATCAAATAAATTCACTTAATCGAGCAGATGAGTGGACTGTGCTGCAAACATATAAAAAGTATCTGCATTTCTTGCTTTGGTCTTCGTCAGAAGCGACTTGCACCACCTGCTGGTGAAGCGGTCAGGCAGCAGGTAGAGATCATGCATTGGCGGAATCGGCGCTCTATTGCTTCTCCTGGGATTCCCGGATGTGAAACTTTGAATTTCAAGTCGAATTTGAACCACTGAATTTGTGGAAGCGAATTTTTAAACCGAAATAATATGGACTGAAAATTGTCTGTCGAAAATTAAAGGTTGTATTTTATAACAAGTTGAATTTTTTAAGTGAAATTTAAAAGGCGAATTTTGATTATTGAACTTTTTAACGGTGAAATTGTGCGTGAAATGTTTCAATTTGAAATATTCACAGCTTAAATATACAACCATATTGAATTGCAGACTCTAAAAATGCAAGCACTGGTAATGCAACCGCTTTATTTTTGATTAGTGGTAATTCAACATGCTTTTTTGCTTCAAAGACTAATGGCATTGAAATACTTCCATAGCTTTATACCTGTCAATCTTGCGGTCTATCTGTCAGTCAATGAGTGTGTTGTGTGAGATCCAGAATGAGTTGTAATATGGACCACACCTTGTGCTGCGCTGTTTTTTATATTTAAATTGCTAATTTCCTTTGAATATGTTTTTGCATACTGTATGTATGCCAACGCTGGACAGCATTTTCCTTTTACCATTCAGTATCATGAATTTGTTGAATACTAGTAAAATGAAACTAATGTTAACCTTTAACAAACATATTCATATTTATTAAAAATAACATTACTCAACATGAATGAAATGCTGTTTAAGTATTGTTCATGTTAATGTTAACTAATGTGAACATATCAATGAACGTGAAAAACTGATTTGTGGATGCAAGACACAGTACTGATATTTGACAATTCAATCCAAGATTTTCTATAATCCTATATAATCTTATTTTTTTAACAAATTAGGAGTTCATCCAAAAATAGAGTACAAATGTTACGTCTATACCAATAACAGTCTCTACAGACCATTTTGAGAGACATTAACAGCACTGCTCCAGAAGCACTTCCTCTTTCAGTTTTTTAGTCTTTAAGATGCTCTTTTCTGTATACATGACATCCATAGGCTCTGTTATTCGGAAACATGGCTTTTCCTATCACTGCTATGCGGATGCTGCACAACTCCACCTGTCATTTCAGCCTAACGATCTGACTGTTTCTGCATGCATTTCAGCATGCCTAGCCGACATTTCGGTCTGGACGAAGGACCATCACCTGCAGCTGAACCTTGCAAAAACAGAACTGCAATCCTGGCCGACACAAAGAGTCATCACAACTTCTCCATTCAACTGGGCTCATCAACCATCACATCTTCCAGAACGGCCAGAAACCTGGGAGTGGTGATCGATGATCAGCTAAACTTCACAGATCAGGTTGCCAGCACCACTCGGTCCTGTAGATTCATCCTCTACAATATCAGGAAAAATAGACCTTTCCTATCCAAGCATGCTACGCAGGTCCTAGTCGAGGCTCTTGTTCTGTCCAGACTGGACTATTGCAATGCGCTACTAGCTGGACTTTCTGCTTGCACAACAAAACCTCTGCAGATGATCCAGAATGCAGCAGCAAGAGTGGTCTTCAATGAACAGAAGAGAGCGCACGTCACTCCTCTCTTCATTAAGTTACATTGGCTCCCTATAGTCGCTCGAATCAAATTCAAGACTCTGCTCCTGGCCTACAAGCCACCACTGGTTTGGCACCCCCTTAAATTCACTCGCTAATGCAGATTTATGTACCAGCCAGATCCTTACGCTTTGCAAACGAACGACATCTTGTGGTGCCATCCCAAAAAGGTAAAAAATCGCTCTCACGAACCTTCTCTGGATCGGTTCCACATTTATGGAATGATCTGCCTGCTGCTACAAGATCAGCAGATTCTGTAGCCATCTTTAAGAATCAGCTGAAAACACATCTCTTCCGTCAGCACCTGACTATCTGTATATATATTGACCCAATTGCTTCCATTGTTTACCCAACTTGTAAGTCGCTTTGGATAAAAGCGTCTGCTAAATGACTAAATGTAAATGTAATGTTTAACATTTCGATTCATGTTCTGTTGGTTGTATTTTGAGTTAGTAAAATGAACTGGAAGTATTCCTAGACCAGTGTTAAAGTCTTGCAAAATGGTCTAGACTCTATACCAGTGGTTCTCAACTGGTTTTGCCATGGGACCCATATATCCCATGGTCAACAAGCCGCGACCCACTTTTTGGGGATATATGACATCAAATGTAGTTTAAAAAAACAACAACAGAGTGACTAATACTAAAATACAAAAAAAAATATTTGTGACTAATATGACTAATACTGATAAATGAACAGCCTTTAAGTCAAGGTTAAGGCTATGAATAGCAGTTCCAAACTAGTTTTTAAATTAAAGCAACAGTATGGAACATTTGCTCACGGGTTCCACCATGTGGCTGATAAGCACTATTTTTTGTTACTAGTCTCGTAAGTATAAGCTTCCCCGTGGGCAGCGCAATACACGTGAATTTGTTGATTAAGCTGAGGGAACCTCCGAATGAAGAAACGATGTTTGGAAACTCTTCTGCCGGCAGTGTATGGACGGGGCTGCGTGTACTGACCCAAACACAGAACTTGCAGAGTGTGGTTGTAGCTCCCATGAGCTGCTCAGGTAACAGCGTCAGTAGAATTTATTCGATTAAGTTGTTCTACCACTGAAATAATCTTATAGACGTTATTTTAAAGTCGAAAAACTATGTAATGTTGTTTTAAATTTACAAATAGCCCGCCTTCTTGGCATTTCAAACAGCAACTCGAGTGACATAAAGTGTAAAGTCTGTACAGCGCAGCATGGGAGACCAGGGTTCTAATCCTGCTGAAAACCTTCTTTAACCTTTTTTATTACTTTATAGATCATAATGGCATTTGTTTTCAATAAAATTGATTTAAGACTTAAAATTCATTTTAATTCATAAACTTTAGGTTTAGGGTAAGGTTAGGGGTAGGTATAGGGCTTTAATATCTCAATAAGTTGCCATCATTTTAATAATTTTTATAAATATAATGATTTACTGTCTGTTGTTATTGCATAATGTTTAATGCACAACAATACTGAGGTGCAAATAGTAACTGTAGTAGTAATAGTTATCTGCCACTATTTATAAGTACACTACCTATATCTAACTACTATTTCTATTTAATCCAAAGAACATAGGCCCTACAGCTATTTTTGGTTAGTGTAAATAGCATATCGCTAAGAAATGCTGCTATTTTCACGTAGTGTAAACATAACTTACTACGATTTAAACTTAGTGTAAATAGCATCAATTGCTATTTACACTTAGTGCAAACAGCCGCTGCCTTTAAATTATGTTGGTTTGAGTCACCACCGTAATATACAAAATAACACAAAGTGAAAATGGCATGGCATTTTGGGGTTATGGAAACAAGAGCTACCATGGTAAATACCATAAACTGTTAATGAAAGATGAATGTAGGCGCCAGAATGGCTATGTCCTTTATTTTGTAAACGTCAGTTCCTGTCTGTCAATTACGTCACTGATATATGTGTATTTAACCAGCATTTTGGGTGTTGGTTATACATGGTGTAGGGGGTGAGTAGATGGGACGCTCACATTCTGTTGACCGTGACATAGTCACAGTAGTACGGTCAATACAGTAACAACGTACCGTGAAATTACATTTAAGTTATAGTATAGTTTATGGGTAGTTATTCTATTTTTCTTTACAGTTTTATTTGTCTTCATCATCATCTTGTACCAAACCTCCACCTGCAATAAACCTCATCATGTTTTTGACTATGAAACGCGTCAGCTCTCAAATCCCTCTACTTAGCCTCTAAGCGGCTAAAATTACGGTCGCTATATAGTGTCAACAGAATACGGCCGTGGTGGACTTTAGATGAACGAAAACGCTGATCTTGACAAAGGAGTAAGTCAATAAACAGTTTGACTTGTTGATTGACTGAAGGATTAGTCGACGGAGAAAGTGTGTCTAAAGGATTCAGTCTACAAGGAAAGGTCTGAAGTTGAAGCTACAGGAGCAACGCTACAGTACGGCTATTGTTGAGGATTACTGGAAAGGTGATTTGTTACACATCGCACATGGAATTAGGATGCACATGGAAGGAAACAATACACTTTTATGTCCTGGAGGACGAAGAGGTATGTGAAGCGGTTGCTATGTTTGTTGGAGTAATGCTTTATGAATTGAACGACGCCGTTATGGCTGGATATACAGTGTTTGTACCGCATGTTGGAAAGGATTGCAGTAGTGGATTGCGATTGTTGGATAATATACATGTTTGATACGAACCGTGCTGTTGTACATATTCACTAAGTTGTTTGTTGGATTCACACGCATTGGATACGTGTGATACTGCGTTGTGAGAATAATGGATGCTAATGAGTTTGAGCACGCTGCTGGAGGCGGCAAAAGGGAAGCTAAGCTAACGTATAAAGCTATGGCGCTCAAAGTCGAATCATCGCAAAAGGAACGCAAAGCGAAAGTGAACCAAATGAAAAGTTTGATAATGTCAATTAAAGATCTTATGAAGTGTGATGAAAATGCCCCACAAGTGTCTTCAATGTTAATGTCTTTGAAAAGTTCTAAGGATGATGCTTCGGTTTTACACAAACAAGTGCTTACTTTTCTTCCAGCTGATGAGATACACAAGCAAAACGAATGGTTCGATTCAATTTCTAAGCACAATGATGGTTTTATGCAAGATGTTGAATTGTGGTTGAATGAAATAAGGGACATGAGACGAAATGTTGAAGTAAAGGAATTAAGTTCTACGCAAGGTTATACAAATCCTGAACAGTCACTCTCTGTTGTTCATGACACAAATACTATGGATAATCCTGTTGAATCATTAATGAACTATAATACTCAGACAACTACGACTACTATTACTGCAGAACCAGTTTCATCATCTCATAATACAAATGAATATCGGAACTGTGATATGGATTACGAGGACGTACAAAATCAAGTATTGCCTACAGATAGTGCTTCCAACGTGAGTGAAAGAACTTCGTCTAGGATAACCACAAGGACTCAAGAATCTCGATCCAGTCGAGCTTCTATTTCTTCATCTATTGTATTAGCTCGTCTGAAAGTTGAAGCCGAAAAGGCAACTTTGTTGGAACATCGGAAAATGTTATCTCAGAAACATGCATTGGAAATGGAAGAAGAGAATTTAAGGAGGAAAAAGGAACAATTGGAGTTGGACACGAAAATGGCGGTGTCCATAGCACAGATAAAAGTATATGAGGATGCTAGAGCAGAACAAAATGGTATTATGGATTCTTCAGATAACAGTGTTGTAAGCGAGAGGAATGTTGCTATCCGTACTCTTAACCCTAATGTGAAGCCTTTCATATCTACAAGTTCACATTCGATATCAATACAACCAACTACATCGGATAAACAAGTTCAAGCAGCACATATGGATTTAATGCCTATCAATACTACATCAACACAACAACAACCAATCTCAATATCTAAAGCGAGATCAACAAATTCTACATTACCCAGTACCAGTCATGAGATTGGACATGTACATGTACCTGGAGTATTCAGTGCACATGTAACTGGAGAACACAGCGCACAAAGATCGTGTTTACAGGATGGTCACGATGGAGGAAATATTCTTAAACTCATTGACAAACAGAATGAGATTACCACTCTATTGGTACAACAACATAACTCGTTATCTCTTCCAACAAAGGAGGTGCCAGTATTTGATGGAAACCCATTACGTTATCACGACTTTATTAGAACCTTTGAAGAAGTTATTGAGAAAAGAGCAAGCGGACACTCAGATTGTTTATATTTTCTACAACAATTCACAAGAGGACAATCTAAGGAGCTTGTCAAGAGTTGCCAACACATGAGTTTGTCACAAGGATACTTAAGAGCAAAAGCTTTACTTAAGGAGAACTTTGGCAATGAGGTAATAATCGCATCTGCTTACATGAATAAAGCACTTTCATGGAAAACCATAAAATCAGAAGATGCAAATGCCTTACAGGATTTTGGAATGTTTCTAAGGAGCTGTTGTAATGTCATGCAGGATCTTAGTCACATGAATGAGTTGAATCTTTCTACCAACATGAGAATCATTCTGACTAAACTACCTTACAAACTCAGAGAACATTGGAGGAAAGTGGCATATGATCTACAGGGGAGATGTCACCGCTCAGTTTGCTTTTCTGATATAGTCGACTTCATAGAAAGACAAGTAAGAATGCTTAAAGATCCGTTATTTGGAAATATTCAGGATGTACAGACTATTGGGGGAAGAAACCTAAATGCCAAATCGACTGATACAAAATCTAGGAGTAGTTTTGCCACTACAGTCACTGCAACTGATGCAAAGGATTCTAGTGGAAAGACTGTGAATAGGAAATGTCTCTTTTGTGATGGAGAACATTTATTGGACTCTTGTAAGAGTATGGACACAAGATCTCATGGAGAAAAGATGAGTTTTCTGATGAGGAAAGGAATATGCTTCGGTTGCTTATGTACAGGACATATTAGCCGAGATTGTAAGAAGAGGAACATATGTAGGATATGTCATCTTAAACACCCAAGCCTTCTTCATATTTCATCATCTGACAAAAGGAGAATGCACAATGGAGAAGCCACAAGGCCCACAGTGGGTAGTGCATTGGTCTCGCTTCAGTCTAGTGGTCATACTGGGGCTGGGAAAGATGATTGTGCATTGTCTATTGTTCCAGTATTTGTGAAATCAAACAAAGGAAGTAAAGTGGTTACTACCTATGCTTTTCTGGATTCTGGAAGTTCTGCTTCTTTCTGTACGGAGAGTTTGATGTCTAAGCTCAATCTTTCTGCAAATAAGATCAACATTCTATTGAAAACTATGAATCAAGATAAATCTGTCTTCTGTCATGTTCTTAAAGATTTGGAAATATCGGGATTAAATGGAGAACAGTATTGTGCCTTACCTGAGGTGTATACGCAGAAGGGCATGCCTGTCAGTAAAGTTAACATCGCTACACAAGAGGATTGTGCTCGTTGGCCTCACTTAAGTCATCTTTGCTTACCTTCAATCAATGCAGAAGTGGAGTTGCTTATTGGAGCTAACGTACCCGTGGCATTGGAGCCATGGCAGATTATTAGGAGCCAGGATAATGGACCATACGCTATTAAAACTATGTTTGGATGGACAATTAATGGACCTATTAGGAAACAGGAAGAATATGCTATGAAGGAGCATCATCACATAACAGCCAACAGGATCGCAGTTATAAAACTGGATGAATTGTGGGAAAAACAGTTCAAGGTTGACTTTCCTGAATATGTTCAAGAGGAACAACAGGGTTTGTCAGAAGAGGATCATCAATTTATGGATTTTGTTACACAATCAACAAAAATTAACAACGGATATTACACCATTGGTCTTCCACTCAAAAGGGAACAGGTAATCATGCCTAGGAATAGAGCTATCGTGGAACAACGTGATCTGAATCTTCGAAGAAAGCTGCAAAGAAATTCTGCATTACATTCTGATTATACTGCCTTCATGGAGAGCGTCATCGCCAAAGGTCATGCAGAAAAGGTACCTACATCTGAGCTGGACAGATCTGATGGACGCTTATGGTACATACCTCACCATAGTGTGTATCACCCTAAGAAGCAAAAGATCAGAGTTGTGTTCGATTGCGGAGCTTCGTATCAAGGGACTTCTCTGAATGAATGTCTTTTGCAAGGACCGGATTTAACAAGTTCATTATTGGGTGTTCTTGTACGTTTCAGGATGGACTATGTTGCCCTGATGGCGGACATAGAATCGATGTTTCACCAGGTCAAGGTACATCACAAGGATTGTGACCTATTGAGGTTTCTTTGGTGGCCAGAAGGAAACACTTACGGTAATTTGGAGGAATACCGAATGGTAGTGCATTTGTTCGGAGCAACATCATCACCAAGTTGCTCAAATTACGCTCTAAGGAAATGTGCAGAGGATCACAAGGATCGATATGACGAAAAGATCGTGGATGTTGTTTTCAATAACTTCTAAGTAGACGACTGTCTCGTTTCTGTACCTACGGAATCAGAAGCAGTACAACTGTTTCAAAAGCTCACTGAAATGTGTAGCAAAGGTGGATTTCATCTTAATAAGTGGATTAGTAACAGTCGTACTGTGTTGAGTTCTATCCCTGAGAAACAACGAGACCAGAAAGTAAAGGACTTAGATTTGGAACGTGATATCTTACCATTGGAAAGGGCATTAGGTGTGCAATGGTGTGCTCAATCTGATGTTTTTAAGTTCAAGGTTATCATCAAGGACCGACCTCTAACTAGGAGAGGTATTCTATCTATCATTAGTTCGATTTACGACCCTCTTGGTTTTTTGTCTCCTGTGATTCTACGTGCCAAAATGATACTACAAGATCTGTGTCGAGAGAAAGTAGGATGGGATAATATCATTCCAGAAGTGTACGTGCGGAGATGGACCAATTGGTTGGAGGAACTTCATGGATTGGAGAAATTCGAGGTTCGCAGGTGTTTGAAGTCAGACAACTTTGAAGTTGCTAATGCTCAGTTGCATCACTTTTCGGACACCTGTGAGACGGGTTATGGAACTGTAACCTACCTGCTGATTCACAACAAGCAAGGACTCGTATATTCCTCTCTTCTAATGAGTAAAGCAAGAGTAACACCTTTAAGATCTACTACTATCCCTCGTCTAGAGCTGACAGCTGCCACTCTCTCTAGTCGCATGGATAAGTTGTTGAGGAGAGAGATGAGAATGGAACTGGAGGAATCTGTGTTTTGGACAGATAGTACCTCAGTACTCAAGTACATCAAGAATAAGACTTCTAGATTCAAGTGCTTCGTGGCAAATAGAGTTGCCGAGATTAGGAGAGTTTCTGAAGCCACACAGTGGAGATATGTGAATTCTTTAAACAATCCAGCTGATTTAGCATCCAGAGGATCAAGGGTGGATTCATTCTTGAAGAACCAGATATGGATTTCTGGTCCTCCATTTCTGGAGCAACCACAAGAGTTGTGGCCTGAGGATCCTACGGATGCAGGAAGTTTGTTGTCTTCATGTGACCCAGAAGTGAAGAAGAGTGTTCTGGTGAATGTTGAACAGGCTCATCAAGAGTATGATTTCACACCATTCTTCAAGCATTATTCTTCATGGATTCGATTAAAAAAGGGAATATCTTGGATTCTGCGACTAAGAAATATTATTATTGATCTCAGCAAGGAAAGGAAAAGACTAACAACTATGCATTCTAACATGGAAAAGTTGCAACAAGAGGCTGTTGTTAACAAGATGTACAATGTAAGAACTAAAATGTCTTCCAAGTTGTTGTCTTCTGAGGAATTGGAAAATGCAGAAATGGAAATTATTCGTCTTTGCCAAGGAAAGAGATACTCTGACGAATTGAAAACTTTAAGGACAAATGGATTCGTAAAAAGGAGCAGTGAACTTTTTCGACTAAACCCCGTGCTTCAGTCAGGTATTATCAGAGTAGGTGGACGTCTGGACAAAGCTATGATGCCTGAAGAGGTCAAGCATCAGGTTATATTGGCTAAAGATCTACATGTTTCAGAATTAATCCTGCGACAGATTCATCATGATATTGGACATTGTGGACGGAATTACATGCTGGCTAATCTACGACAGAGATATTGGATCCCTGGAGCTAGTAACGTTATAAGGAGGGTTCTATCCAGATGTGTAGTTTGTAAGAGACTGCATGGAACTATAGGCCATCAGCAAATGGCAGACTTGCCTCGAGAAAGGATCACACCTGACAAACCACCATTCACTCATGTGGGAGTGGACTGCTTTGGTCCTTTTGAAATAAAGCGAGGAAGGAGTGTTATCAAGCGTTATGAAGTGATCTTTACATGTCTTACTGTAAGAGCTGTTCATCTGGAGATGACTGCTTCATTGGATACAGATTCTTTTATTCATGCGTTGAGAAGATTTGTGGCACGCCGAGGACAAGTAGTTGAAATCCGATCCGATAATGGAACAAACTTTATTGGAGCTCAACGAGAGATGCAGGAAGCTATAAAAAATTGGAATCATAGCCAGATCAATTCTTTTCTGCTTCAAAAGGGAATAAAGTGGAATTTCAATCCCCCAGCTGGTTCGCATTTTGGAGGAATTTGGGAACGACTTATCAGATCAGTGAGGAAGATTCTGAATTCTATTCTTAGAGGACAAAGCTTGGATGAGGAAGGTCTCTACACGCTTGTGTGTGAAGTGGAATCAATCCTAAATAATCGACCTATATCCAGAGCATCAATGGATGTTAAAGACTTGGAAGCTCTTACTCCTAACCATCTTCTTTTGTTGAAAACACAACCATCTCTGCCACCCGGACTGTTCGAGAAGGATGATTTGTATTCACGTCGACGATGGCGACAGGTACAATATATGGCGGATTTATTTTGGAAAAGATGGACTAAAGAGTATGTACTTCAACTGCAAAAACGCCAGAAGTGGCTGGTTAAGAAACGCAATTTTCAAGTGGGAGATATTGTGCTTTTAGTGGATAATTCTGCACCAAGGAGTTCATGGATATTGGGCAAGATTATGGAAACTATACAGGATAAAGGAGGATTAATACGTCAAGTAAGGATTAATACCAGGAGTACAAGTTTGATCCGACCTATCACTAAGGTCTGTCTTCTTCTTGAAACAGAGACTGTTTGATTGGATAAGATTCACATTACAGACTCTTTACACACACTACATATTGATGGACATGACAGTAGCATTTACATACACATTGTGGATTGTTGGAATGTGACATATTGATTTCATCCTGTGATGTATTAATTTTTATGCACATATAAGATTATTATGATTATTACAGTATAATGGGTAATAATCAGGGGCTGGTGTGTAGGCGCCAGAATGGCTATGTCCTTTATTTTGTAAACGTCAGTTCCTGTCTGTCAATTACGTCACTGATATATGTGTATTTAACCAGCATTTTGGGTGTTGGTTATAAATGGTGTAGGGGGTGAGTAGATGGGACGCTCACATTCTGTTGACCGTGACATAGTCACAGTAGTACGGTCAATACAGTAACAACGTACCGTGAAATTACATTTAAGTTATAGTATAGTTTATGGGTAGTTATTCTATTTTTCTTTACAGTTTTATTTGTCTTCATCATCATCTTGTACCAAACCTCCACCTGCAATAAACCTCATCATGTTTTTGACTATGAAACGCGTCAGCTCTCAAATCCCTCTACTTAGCCTCTAAGCGGCTAAAATTACGGTCGCTATAATGAATATAAATATAAATATCACACCTTCATGTAAATCCTTCCCAGATAACACACGAAGTACCAGTTATGTGATTTATTAGTACTTTATTTTTACTTCACACATTGCATGCCATGCTTGTAGTTTCTTTTGCGCTTCAGTGAAGACAGCGCGCCGCCGCATTTGCGAGTAGCCTATAGCACTGTATAAAGTCTGCCTGGTGAATGGCTTTTTATTTCGTATCAAGTCACGAAAATAACAATAGAATAATGACACTGACATAAAGCCTGACAACATCTCACCTAAACGCAGATATTAGGCTTGTTCGACTTGATGCGGCGCCGCAAGATCCGACAGGCGGATGACATCAAAGTACCGCGAGAGCGATTCGAAACCAAACATTTTATGGTTTTTCGAATGGCTCTCGCGGTACTTTGATGTCATCAACCTGTCGGATCTTGCGGCGACGCATCAAGTCGAACAAGCGTATTGAGTTAGTGTCACGGATTGGCAGGAAAGAACCCAAGCGCAGGCAGGCAGTGAAGGGGTTAACAGACAATATTTATTCTTATACAAAAAACACGAAACAAAAACACCCACAATGGGGAAAACTAAACTGAGATCTATATACACAAAACAAAGACTTCCCACGTGGGGGCAAAAACAGCAGGGAAAAAACTAAAACCAAACACGACAAAACATCAAAAACACGGCAGGGTAACTAAGGTAAAAAACACAAAAACTCACAGCTCCAGGACAGGGCAAGAAACAGGCATGAGAACATGAACGGGTACACGTACACATCAAACAGAACACAATGAACAATCCAACAGCACAAGACAAAGAAACATGAGGGTATAAATAGAGAAAACAAACGAGGGATAACGAGCAGGGGCAGGTGTAGAACATCAAACACTCAGGGAAAAATAACGAGGAAACGAGAGGAATGGGGCCAATGACAAGACACTGGAGAGAACGTATATTATAGTCAAACGGACAATAATACGTTTCTCTCCACACATAACCAAAGACTTTGTCATGGCTCTGCTACAGGACCAAGAAAAACCTGACTAAGGAAGCAGAGCCATGACAGTTAGCTCGCTCAGGCATCTGCCAATTGACAACAGCGTTCACACACGTCTTTCAAAATAAAAGTCTCGCACCAGAATTCGTTTTTTTGTTGTTGATGTTGTTTCTTGGACTGTACACACCGCAACTCACTTAGAACGGTTTTGTGACCCACCAGTTGAGAAACACTGGTCTATACAATACAGTTTGTTTATGTTTGCACGTGAAGCTGAAACCCGATTATGTTTATTTTCGACACGCGCTCAAAAGATTTCACTAATCACAATAGATCGTTTCAGGAGGCGGGCTTTAAAGGGAAACTTCAGCCAAGAAACAAAAGGAGGAGGGAGGCGGTGTTTCTATTGGCTGAAAACGAAAAATGCTGTGTTCGTCACAGGAACGTATGACGCGACGCCTCTGTCATTTGCCGGAAAAACAAGCCTCTCGTTCGCCTGCAGCAGATGTTAGACATGATCGTTAATAGCGTTAACTTTTTTGCCCCCATTCACTCCCATTCTACCGCTTGGAAGTAAAAGGATATGTGCATTATTCTTCAAGAAGAAAGTCACATTCACTTAGGATGCCTTGAGGGTGAGTAAAACATGGGGAAATTTTTATTTAAGCCTGAAGTACCACTTTAAAGAGACAGGAGATACACTCGAGGATGATACATCACCTGAAAATGAGCACAATATGATTCCTGTCAATTTATTTTTTAATAAGTTTTAATATGTACTTCAATCACAACAATACAACAGTCACATCGTCACTGCAACTAAACATTCTGTCTTTACTGGAAGGCAGACCCTCAAATCATCTAAAGGGAAACTTAATTACACAACATAGGAAAAACAACACAGTCACTTCTATAGAATATACAGAGATTTTCACCTAGCAATTTAAAGCTTCCACTTATAGCTATACACAAACATATAATATAGAATGATTAATAGAGAGAAAACAGTACATGTTCACAAAATACATGCATAACAACAATAAAACATGTGTAAGTTGAGATCTGGAGATACTATTTACATTTAAAAGAGTCTGATGTCAGAATGCTTCTATTTGCAGTTTAGGTCCAGTTTATTTTATTTTATTAACGTTTATCTTATGGAAGTACAATTTTAAATTCTAATGATTATCATGTCATTCATACAAACCATGAAGTACATTAGACACAAAACCAATGCAAGTGAATGGGGTCTAGTTAACAATATTCTTCAAAATATCTTATTTTGTTTTCTGCGGAAGTTAGAAAGTCATACAGGTTTGAAATGATAAAAGTGTGAGTAAATATTGACAGAATTGTTTAGGGGTGAACTGTCACTTCAAGAATTACAGATGCTCTCAGGATGAAACACCTCTTAAACTTCTGCGTTTTTTCTCATGTTTATGCTGATGTAATTTCCAAGTCCCACTCTCTGTAGTTTTTTACTTATCTGGAAGACAAGCGAGATACAAATCAAACCACTTGAAAATTATTGCACACTGATATTTTATAAAAAATGTGTAGGTTTTTCCTATACTTCATGCATGCTGGCTCTGTGCTGTTCTGTTACCAACATTTTTCAAAATATCTTCAGTCATACAGGTTTGAAATGACAAGAGTGTGTAAATAATGACAAAATTTTCATTTTGAAGGTGAACTACTCCTTTAACTTCAAATGATGGTTTGCAGGTTTTAATGGGCAATCCTATATATATATTCCGACACTGATACTTTAGCTCTGATTGACTGAGCGGATTGGCGGATATTGTATTTTTAAGCCATTTTTGTTTTCTTGTTACAGCCAGTTGGTAGTTTGTATAAATGTTCCAAAACGTCAGGGTTGCGGCTTTCCCGCACAATTGGGCTATTTTGAAATTGCAGTTGCCGGAAAAATTATGGAGCCGTGGGTTGCGGGTTTTTGGGCTACTTTTATAATGTACTGCGGCCGCTAAAATGTTTATTTATATTCTACGGATAAATGTTAATTGATGAGTTTCTTAATGTGTATTCAAACCTAGAATGAATTCATGACAACTGACCGGACCCGTTCTCAAAAGTGTGGGGAACGAGTGACTGACAGGCAGGCTACAGTACTGGGAGGGACGTGGGTGCTCAGCTCAACCAAAGAGCAAGATATACAGGTGGTATTAGACAATGCATCCAAATTATGTTTTTACCAATGTTTCGTACTAAGGTGCATGTCACCTTGCACAATGAAAGAAATCACGCGTGAGTGTACAACAGTTAATTTTTCCGGCTGCCAAATATCACGTTTGAGCAGCTATACGCAGTCTAGAACAAATAAAACATTGAGGTGCTTGTACACATTATACACATGCAATACATTTAACCATGCTTATTTCTTAAGAAAGTTGTTGCATGTCTTATGAAGAGAAAACACGTTTCTCGTCCATTTCCGTGCGTGGCCTCGAGCACACGTGGGATCTTTTTTAAAGGGACACTCCACCCAAACATGAAAATTATATTATGAATTACTCACCCTCCAGTTGTTCCAAACCTGTATACATTTCTTTGTTCGGTTGAACACAAAGATATTTGGTAGAATGTTAGCAACTGAAAATTCTTTGGCATCATTGACTACCATAGCAGAAAAAAATAAAACGGTAGTCAAAGGTGACCCAGAATTGTTTGCTTTCCTAAATCCCCCAAAACATCCTTTGTGTTCAACAGAACAGAAATTATATACAATACATGGAACCATTCAGATAAGTAAATATAGCAATATAAACGTCTTTTGGCAGTTGTTAACTTTGATTTGACACCGGAAAAAATGGGGCTAGTTTTAATTCCTTTTGAGTGGGTTTTGAGGGGTCATTGGGCTGGAAATATTTGTTGGATCTGGCAACCCTGAAAAACGTGGTAATGAAACACAGGGGCAGACTTACCCATTAGGCAAATATAGGCAATTGCCTGGGGCCCTGAGCTACCAGGGGCCTCCAAAAGGAAGGTGTGGACTTAACCAATAACCCATGTCAGCAGCCACGTAGAGCCCCAAGTAATCATCAAAATAACAGTGTTAATAAAAATTTCTTATTAAATCGTTTTTGGCCGTAGTCATTTAAAGTCTTGATTATTTCAATTCATATACACACAATAGAAGCAAAGCATGAAAAACATATTTTCATTTAATTCTTCAATTTCAACGTTAAAGAAATCATTTCATTTAAATGCTTAGCCTATTGTAAATACAACCAATGTATAGCTCACAATACAGTTTCTAGCATTTAAAATCATTTAAACACATATGCACAGTTAAAAAAAACTACGAGTCTACGATACCGGGTATGTCAGTGGAGGTTTTGGAATTCATTCTTTCAATCCAAATTATGTAGGCTAGCTATATTGAAGCAGCGGAGATAAACTCATATGCTAGTTGTTAAGGCAGAATGTCAATGCAAATAGGCGACAATGCAATGCAAATATAATTGTGGTGAGGGGGCGTGGTTTAGCGAGGTCTGCGGCAGGAGAGAGAGCCGGGAGACGAGCGGTAAGTGAGTGGAGTAAACACAAACAACCAACACCTGTGTCTCATTCCAGTAAGGGCGCGGGGAGACCATATATAAAGACCCAGGAGACGCTCAAGGAGGAGAGAGAGAAGGACTGCACACGGGCTGCCACGATCACCGAACCTCGCAGGAAAGAACGAAGAACTTTGCTGGATTATTGTCTTCTCAAGCCAGGCTGAAGGAAAAACTGTGGAGTTACTTTGTGGATGAACTTTTTGTTTTCTCGTGTGGCAAAGCAATAAAAGCTCGTGTCAGTCCCGCCAACCTCGTCCTCTTCCTTCCTTACTATAGCGAACCCGCTACACTGGTGCCGAAACCCGCGAAGGAAGTAGGAGGGCCACCGCCGTCATGCAGGCAACATCGGGCACGCCGTTTGTGGACATCATCGCATCTCTCGCGGTCCTCCACCGCGAACAACACCAGGCACTGCTGGACCTGCGGAGTGACCACGACATCCGCTTCCAGACTATCCTCCAGGCTCAGCGAGAGGACCGCGAGAGCTTCCGGAGCTGGGTGGACCAGGGGGTTCGGGAAGATGGGGCCAGAGGATGACCCGGAGGCGTTCCTCGACCTCTTCGAGAAGACGGCGGAGACTAGCGGCTGGCCCCCGGAGGATTGGGCGAGGCAACTCCTGCCGTTGCTGTCGGGGGAAGCGCAACTGGCGGCTCGGCCACTGCCCGTCCAGAACCTCCTGGTCTTCAACGACCTGAGGAGGGCCATCCTTCAGAGGGTCGGCTGTAGCCCGGAGGAGCATCATCAGAGATTCCGGTTGCTGGGACTGGGCAAAAGCGGCCGGCCCTTCGTGATGGCCCACCAGCTCCGGGACTCCTTTTGTAAATGGCTGCTGGCTGGGAAAGGCGACATCGAGGACATCATTGACCGCGTGGTGCTGGAGCAGTTCATCGCTCGGCTTCCTAAGAAAACGGCCGAGTGGGTCCAGTGCCACCGCCCGACGTCGCTGGACTCAGCCATCCACCTGGCGGAAGACCAGATGGTGGTGTGCCCTGGGGTTGGTGAACCCCTCCCGGCTGTCTCTCTCTCCTCTCCGGAGGCTGTTTCTCTCTCCCCCTCTTCTCTATCTCTCTCTCCTCGTCCTGTCCCTGCACCCAGGTCCCGTCCACCCGGTCCGCCACGAGGACGGTTCCCACAGCCCGGGGACCACACAACCGGGTACCGCGCTCCGCCCCGGGGATTTCAGGACGGCAATGGGTCCACCCTCTCTCCGCGCCCTTCCCGTGCTCCACTTCCCGCCACCCGGATGGCGGAGACGCCTGGGCCGGCCTGTTGGCGATGTGGGTTCCCGACATGCCGCAGGCTGCCCCCGGTCAGAATGGATGGTACCAAATTCCTGTGAGTATAAGGGAGGGTACATACCCGGCTCTGGTGGATTCTGGTTGTAACCAGACCTCCATCCATCAAAGCCTGGTTCGGCCCGGGGCATTGGATAATAGCCGCATGGTTCGGGTACAGTGCGTACACGGGGATGTGGTGAGATATCCTGTAATCCCCGTCATTATTCAATTCAGGGGAAAAAAGCATAGAGTTGAGGTAGCGGTTAACCCACACCTCCAACACCCGCTAATCTTGGGAACTAATTGGCCTGCATTCGCGGAATTATTGGGGTGCTTATGTGCGGGTGTCATCGTGCAGGCAGGAGAGGCTGTTTCAAGGGAAGCGAGCGGATCCGAGGGGCGAATCCTCTCGGAACGTGATGACTTTCCCCTGGAACAATCCCGGGACGAATCACTCAAATTCGCCTTTGAACAGGTCTGCTATGTGGACGGTCAACCTCTCCAACCTGCCCGACCACGCTCCTACCTGTATTTTGCAATCATAAAAGACCGGTTGTATTGAGTGACCCAAGACGCTCAAACAAAGGAAGATACAACCCAGTTATTAGTGCCATGGGGCCACCAGGAAATGCTTTTCCAGGTGGCACATTGTAATCCTATGGCGGGGCATTTAGGACAAAACACGACACTAAATCGCCTCATGGCCCGATTCTTTTGGCCGGGCATTTACGAGAACGTACGCAGGTGGTGCGCCTCGTGCCGTGAATGTCAGCTGGTAAACCCTCCGGCCTCCCCAAAAGCACCATTGCGCCCATTACCGTTAATGCAGGTCCCCTTCGATAGAATTAGTATGGACCTCATCGGGCCATTAGAGCGGTCAGCGAGAGGACATCGATTTGCATTAGTCTTGGTGGATTATGCAACCCGATATCCCAAGGCAGTGCCGCTCCACAGCATTTCCGCTAAGAGTGTGGCGGAGGCACTGTTTCGCGTCATCTCCCGCGTGGGAATCCCCCGGGAGATCCTCACGGATCAACGCACTGCGTTCGTGTCGCACACGATACGCGAACTTTATGAATTATTGGGCATTAAATCGGTCCGTACCAGCGTCTTTCACCCTCAAACAGAAGGGGTGGTAGAACGGTTTAATCGCACGTTGAAAACCATGATTCGTAAATTCGTACACGAGGACGCCAAAAATTGGGATAAATGGTTAGAACCCCTCTTATTCGCGGTGCGAGAGGTCCCGCAAGCCTCCACGGGGTTTTCCCCCTTTGAGCTTCTCTTTGGACGCCAGCCCCGAGGGGTTTTGGACGTCCTGAGAGAGACTTGGGAGGACGGACTCTCCAACAGTAAAAACAAAATTCAACATGTCCTGGACCTGAGAACAAAACTCCATACACTGGGGCGGCTATCTATGGAGAATTTGTTACAGGCCCAGGATAAACAGAGCCGGCTGTATAACAGGGGAACCAACCTCCGGAAATTTTCACCGGGAGAAAAAATGCATGTATTACTCCCCACATCGAGTTCCAAATTACTAGCGAAGTGGCAAGGGCCGTTTAAGGTCACATGGCAAGTGGGAGATCTTGATTATGAAGTAGTTCGGTCAGATAGTAGTTCGGTTACAGGTTACTGCTTCCTGCTTCCAGAGGAAATCCTGCTTCCTGTTTCCTGCATCGCTGCCGGCAGCTTGTTTGTATCAGTGCGCTTACCACTTCGCTCTAATATTAGTGTATTTTATTATCATTAATTATTATTGTCGTTGCTAACTTATCCTGATATCTCAATAACCCTGTTCCTGTTATTTACTTGGAAGAGTCTAAACCAAATGTGATAGCTAACTTAACGCTGTTAGCATAGCAATAGCGTGTTAGCTTGCTTTCTGTTCACACTCTGGAATATCATCTTGCCTCTGGTTTGTCTTGTGTGCTAACTGTTTCTCTTTTTAAGCGAGTATACTACGATCCATCGAGCAACCTTGGTAAGTTGGAATTGCACTTCAAATCCGGTGAGTTATGGCTTCTATTCCTATTATTGTTACTTGCACCTCATGTCATATGTTTAGCTTAGCCTTCTCTGTCAGCTGCGAGGGCTTTATATGCGATAAATGCAGGGAAATAGTTAGGCTGACAGAGAAGATCTTAGAATTAGAGTCTCGCATCCAATCTTTATCTGAGGATAGTAAGAGTTTAACGACGATAGAAAACACTTTGGATGCGAGCAACATTAGCGCACACAGCTCGGTTCCGGTTGAAAATCCCCCGCAGCTGGGAAACTTCGTGACTGTGAGACGGCGTAGTCGCAGGACAAAACATCACTCGACCGTTCCGATTACAGTCTCGAACAGGTTTGCCCCGCTCAGTGACGCACCGACTGAGAAACCTGCTGAAAGTGCCCTAGTTATCGGTGATTCTATTGTTCGGAACGTTAACATAGAGGCACCAGCCACCATAGTCCAATGTTTACCGGGAGCCAGAGCGCCTGACATCAAGTCAAATTTAAATGTGCTGGCTAAGGCTAATCGTAAATTCAGTAAGATTGTCATTCACGTCGGCACAAATGATGTTCGACTCCGTCAATCGGAGATCACAAAAGATAACATTAAAGAGGTGTGTGAGCTCGCAAGCATGATGTCAGACACTGTAATATTCTCTGGCCCCCTCAATGCTTATCGTGGTGATGAGATTTATAGCAGATTATCATCACTAAATGGCTGGTTGTCTGAGTGGTGCCTGCAGAATGATATAGTTTTTATAAATAACTGGAAGAGTTTTGAGGGCAGACCTGACCTGTTGAAACGAGATGGTCTCCATCCCTCCTGGGCTGGGACTTCCATCCTGTCTAGAAATATGGCAAAAAGTCTTAATGCTAATGCTAAAACTTGACTCGCTGGGGCCCAGGTCAGGGAGCAGACAGTATGGCTTAACCAACTGTCTGCTTGCCGTCTCACGTCGCAGAATACACAAAATGTACAACATGTAGTAATCCGTTCTCCCAAACATCACAAAATAGAGACTGTGTCTGTCCCCCGGATTAGCAAACATAAAATAATGCGTAAACCTCTTGAAAGTAATTTAATAAACGTTAAACAAACTAAACATGAACAAAATACAGATAATCAACTGTTACGACTCGGATTGCTAAATATTAGATCTCTCTCTAATAAAGCACTTTTTGTTAACGATATGATAACAGATCATAAAATAGACATGCTCTGTTTGACAGAAACATGGCTAAAACCAGATGATTATATTGCTTTAAATGAATCTGTCCCCCAAGATTATTATTATAAACACGAGCCTCGTCTAAAAGGCAGAGGGGGAGGTGTCGCAGCACTTTACAATAACTCTCTTAGCATTTCCCAGAAGTCGAACTCTAAATATAATTCTTTTGAAGTCATGGTTCTTCATGTTTCAACACCTAATACTAAAGATAAAACACTTTTTAAATTGATTCTAGCTATTGTATATAGGCCTCCAGGGCACCACACAGATTTTATTAAAGAATTTGGTGGGTTCTTATCAGAACTAGTACTGGCCGCAGATAGACTCCTTGTCGTTGGTGACTTTAACATCCACGTAGATAACGTTACAGATGCCTTAGGAATGGCTTTCAAAGACACTCTTAACTCCATGGGCATTAGTCAACATGTGTCAGGACCCACTCACCTTCGTAATCATACTTTAGATTTAATACTGTCTTACGGTATAAATGTGGACGACGTTAAAATCCTTCAGCAGAGTGAAGACATTTCGGATCATTATCTGGTATTATGTTTGCTTCACTGGCCTACGGCTGCAAATAAAACTCATTGTTACAAATATGGTAGAACAATAACTTCAACTACCAAAGATGCGTTTCTCGATAATCTGCCCGAATTGTCTCAAATCATGAGAAATAACGTTGAAGATCTTGACATTACCACTGAAAATTTTAATTCCACCTTCTCGGTAACGCTAGACAAAGTTGCTCCACTACGTTTAAAGAAGATTAAAAATGGCAGCCCCACACCGTGGTATAATGAACACACTCAGGCTCTAAAGAAAGCGGCCCGAAAAATGGAGCGCAACTTTAAGAAAACTAAATTAGAGGTATTTCGTACAGCATGGAAGGATAGTATTCGAAAATACAGGAAAGCCCTAATAACTTCTAGATCCGCCTACTTTTCATCACTAATAGAAGAAAACCAGCACAACCCTAGGTTTTTATTTAACACGGTGGCTAAATTAACAAAAAATAAATCGTCAGTGACTTCTGATCCTGTATATCAGCATAGCAGTGATGAATTTATGAACTACTTCACATATAAAATCCAAGATATTAGAGAAAAAATTATAACAATGCAATCAGAAGTGAAACCCGCTGAACAAACTAACTACAGCGCCCTTAAGGAGAAAATGCAATTATTTTATACCGTAGATCAAGATGAGCTGTCTAAAATTATTAGATCATCTAAATCAACAACATGCATACTAGACCCTATACCTACAAATCTACTGAAAGAGATGCTCCCAGAAATTATAGATCCTCTTCTTGGTATTATTAACTCATCTCTGACATTAGGACATGTGCCTAAAGCATATAAGGTGGCTGTTATAAGGCCCCTTGTCAAAAAACCCCAACTCGACCCTAGAGAACTAAGGAACTACAGGCCTATATCGAATCTACCTTTCATATCTAAAGTTCTGGAAAAAGTAGTTTCAACTCAATTATGCTCCTTCCTCCAAAGGAATGACATCAATGAAGAATTCCAGTCTGGATTTAGAGCATGTCACAGTACAGAGACTGCTTTGATCAGAGTTACAAATGATCTGCTATTGGCGTCTGACCGAGGTTGTATCTCGTTATTGGTGCTGCTAGACCTTAGTGCTGCATTCGATACCATTGACCACAGCACACTCCTACATAGACTCGAAAATTATGTCGGCATTAAGGGAATAGCTTTGAAATGGTTTAAATCTTATTTATCCGACCGTTTTCAATTTGTAGCAATAAACAATGAGGTGTCACGCAAATCGCAAGTCCAGTACGGTGTACCACAGGGCTCAGTCTTAGGGCCTCTGCTCTTCGCATTATACATGCTACCTCTAGGAGATATAATAAAGCGACACGGAGTTAGCTTTCACTGTTATGCTGATGATACTCAACTTTATATTTCCTCGAAGCCTCATGAAACACAGCAGTTCCATCGAATAATGGAATGCATAGTCGATATAAAAAACTGGATGAGTAACAACTTTTTATTACTGAACTCGGACAAAACGGAAGTGTTACTTATTGGACCGAAAACTGCTATAAGTAACAACCAAGAATACTGTTTAACTATTGACGGATGTTCCATAAAACCCTCGTCGTCAGCAAAGAATCTTGGCGTTCTATTCGATAGTAATCTGTCATTTGAGAGCCACGTCGCCAACACCTGTAAAATTGCGTTTTTCCATCTTAAGAATATATCTAAACTACGTCATATGCTGTCAATCTCAGATGCAGAGAAGTTAATTCATGCATTCATGACATCAAGACTAGATTACTGTAATGCACTGTTAGGTGGTTGCCCTGCAGGCTTATTACAAAAACTCCAATTGGTCCAAAACGCGGCAGCTCGAGTTCTTACACGTACAAAAAAGTATGAACATATTAGCCCGGTTCTGTCAACCTTGCACTGGTTACCTATAAAGCATCGCGTTAACTTTAAAATCTTGCTTATTACCTATAAAGCCTTACATGGTTTAGCTCCTCAGTACTTGAATGAACTCCTTTTGTATTACAGTCCTTCACGTGCATTACGCTCTCAGGCGTCCTGTCAGTTGGTAATACCTAGAATTTCAAAATCAAGTGCAGGTGGTAGATCCTTTTCCTATCTAGCGCCTAAACTTTGGAATAGTCTTCCCTGCACTGTCCGGGAGGCAGACACACTCTGTCAGTTTAAATCTAGACTAAAGACGCATCTTTTTAATCTTGCATACACTACTCTTCCATAATATAAATCTTCAGAGGGTTTAGGCTGCATTAGTTAGATCAACCGGAACCAAAAACACAACTGATGTACTTGTTGCATCAAAGAGTACAGAACAGTACTCTACTCTCAGCCAGTCTTGTCTCATTGTTCCAAGGTTACCACAGCGAGCAGGATGCAGTTCATGGCCTGACCTGATGGTAGAGCGGAGAATGGGAAGTGGGGACCTGACAAGAGCTGAGATGATAGAGCTGGATAAAGAAGGACGCGGTCTCTTGACATGTCTTCACCACAAAACTTCAAATGCTATTAGATTATTAATGATAATCTTAAACTATAATTTATTTTATTATTAAGTTTATTTATTTTATTTAGCCTTGTTGTGCAAGTTCTCTGGAGCTTGTGCAGAGGCAGCAGCTTTTGCCAGAGGGGAACTGGAATCCCCTGGTTGGGCCTGGGTTCTCCTGAGGTTTTTTTTCTCGATTAGAGTTTTGGGTTCCTCGCCACCGTTTGCATACTGTTTTTGCACTATCTGCCTGACCGGGGGGGCTGCTTTAGAATTTTAAAGTTTTACTTAATTAATATTGCATATAGGAATTTATAGTCTGTTATATTTGACCTGTGCTTCTCTCTCCTTTATCCTAAATGTGTGCTCTCACTGAGCGTGTGTGTGTGTGCGTACTTGTCTGTGTACGTACGTGTGTGTGTGTGTGTGTCTCTGTGTCTGTGTGTTGGTGCGTGTTGTGTGTGTGGAGTGTTTTGTGTGTGGGTGTGTCTGTCTTCTGTGTTTTCAACCTTTTCTTGTTTTTGCAGGTACAACTTTGATTGTTTTGCTTGTAGTCCATGTGTCTCATGTGCAGCTGCTTTGTAACAATGAAAATTGTAAAAGCGCTATATAAAAAAAATAAAATAAATAAAGTTGAGAGATAGGAGCGGGGCACACCAAATTTACCACCTCAATCTCCTTAAAAAATGGAGGTGGAACCAGTGATGCTGGCGATGGTAATTAGTGGAGAGGATGATCTGGGACCAGAAGCGAATATAAAACCAACATCACTCGCTCTGGCTCCGGGAGGAGATCATCTCTCACCCTCCCAGCTCACGGACCTAGCCAGATTGCACGCGGAATTCGCAGACGTGTTCTCGCCCCTACCTGGACGCAGAAAACTCATTCAGCACCATGTCGAGATGGTGCCGGGCGTAGTAGTTCGTAGCCGGCCCTATCGTTTACCTGAGCACAAGAAAAATGTGGTTCAGACGGAATTAGCGGCAATGCTCGAGATGGGGGTAATTGAAGAATCCAACAGTGACTGGGCGAGCCCGATAGTTTTGGTTCCCAAGACGGACGGCTCGGTCAGGTTCTGTGTGGATTATCGCAAAGTGAACGCGGTATCGAAGTTCGATGCCTATCCAATGCCACGGGTCGACGAATTACTGGACCGGCTAGGCACGGCTCGTTTTTATTCAACATTGGGCTTAACGAAAGGGTACTGGCAGATCCCCCTATCGCCATTATCTAAGGAAAAAACAGCCTTCACCACGCCGTTCGGATTACACCAATTCGTGACACTTCCGTTCGGTTTGTTCGGAGCGCCGGCCACTTTTCAGCGCCTCATGGACCGTATCCTCCGACCCCATATGGCATATGCCGCTGCTTATCTAGATGATATCATCATTTATAGCAACGACTGGCAGCGGCATATCCAACACTTGAGGGCGGTCCTGGGAGCGCTGAGGGCGGCCGGTCTCACGGCCAACCCGAAGAAGTGCGCGGTTGGGCGGGTGGAGGTTAGGTATCTGGGCTTCCACTTGGGACACGGACAAGTGCTGCCCCAAATTAATAAGACCGCAGCCGTTGCGACCTGCCCGAGTCCCAAGACCAAAAAGGAGGTAAGACAGTTCCTGGGGCTGGCGGGATATTACAGACGGTTTGTGCCCAACTATTTGGACCTCACCAGCCCGCTGACTGATCTTACTAAAAAGGAGGTACCAGATCCGGTCCAATGGACGCAGCAGTGCCAGCAGGTGTTTTCCCAAGTGAAGGCTGCCCTGTGTGGTGGGCCGCTCTTACACTCTCCTGACTTTTCTCTCTCTTTCTTGTTGCAGACTGACGCGTCGGACAGGGGGCTGGGTGCAGTCATGGCACAGGAGGTGGGGGGTGAGGAACGGCCGGTGCTGTACATTAGCCGCAAGCTCTCAAAGAGAGAGACTAAGTACAGCACCATCGAAAAAGAATGTTTGGCCATCAGATGGGCCGTTCTCACCCTTAGATACTACCTCCTGGGCCGGGAATTCACCCTCTGTTCGGACCACGCTCCCCTGCAGTGGCTCCACCGCATGAGAGATACCAACGCCAGGATCACCCGTTGGTATCTGGCTCTACAGCCTTTTAAGTTCCAGGTGGTCCACAGGCCAGGTGCACGAATGGTTGTAGCCGACTTCCTCTCCAGGAATGGGGGGGCTGCAGGCCGGACGGCTCCCCGGCCTGAGGCGGGCGGTGAGGGTATGTGGCGAGGGGGGCGTGGTTTAGCGAGGTCTGCGGCAGGAGAGAGAGCCGGGAGACGAGCGGTAAGTGAGTGGAGTAAACACAAACAACCAACACCTGTGTCTCATTCCAGTAAGGGCGCGGGGAGACAATATATAAAGACCCAGGAGACGCTCAACGAGGAGAGAGAGAAGGACTGCACACGGGCTGCCACGATCACCAAACCTCGCAGGAAAGAACGAAGGACTTTGCTGGATTATTGTCTTCTCAAGCCAGCGTGAAGGAAAAGCCGTGGAGTTATATGTTGTATGAATGAACTTTTTGTTTTCTCATGTGGCAAAGCAATAAAAGCTTGTGTCAGTCCCGCCAACCTCGTCCTCTTCCTTCCTTACTATAGCGAACCCGCTACAATAATCTTATGGTGTATTTACAGTATATATGATGTTTGATTAAACTCTGCTGGTCAAGGTGATTCGAAGCACCTTGATTATCGTCTGTTATTAGTTTTGAGCGGCAGTCGTGAATGTCTATAGCTCATTTTCAGTGGGAGACATGCGGTAAGCTGCATAACGCGAGGGTTTCGTTGGCGGCACGGAGGTGGTGCGCAACCGGTGCCAAAAATCCTTTCACTGGCACGACTCTTCGCAAGCGCTCTTTTTGTGAACGGCATCCACGCTGGCTTTAACCTATCAACATTTTAGTGAGCTCAAAACACGGAGAACATAGTTTTAATAATGGAATTCCCGAAGTTATATGACCTAACAAAAAGAAGACAAATACAGAGATTTAAATAAAGAATACAGAGTGGGTTGATTTGCAAGTTAAAATACACGATACGTGCAAAATGTCATAGTAAACTGTGCCTAAAATGAGCGTCATTAGTATTAGTCATTACCGCAAAAATTAATATACATCAACTTCAGGCTGGTTAGTGACCTTGAACGTCCGCCCAGAGACATTTTCACTATGAGAGACAGCAGCAGCGCAGCAACTCTGTCCAACTGCCAAGTCTGGTGAAAGGGCCATATACATTATAATGTCATGACTAGCCAATCAAAATCAAGCATTCAAAAGCGCTGTGCAAATTTGTTCATATGAGATTGTTTGCCATTGACATTCAGTTTTTCCACAGTAGAGCACACTTTCCTTTTAAATGCTTTACACAAGCAAAACAGGCTACCAAAACCACTAAATAACCCCCAGCAAAACGCACACCTCTGAAGCGGCACGTTACTCACTTCTCGTAGCGGGAAACTTAAGAACACGCAGAACACAAAGAGCGTTGGATGAAGTGGATATTAAGCTATATCTATACAATCAAAACTGCAAATGTGTCATATTGTTTGCCAGCAATGATAAATGGCCACCATACGCACGTACCCGCGTGTCAGACACAGCAACGTGCTCGTTACCTGTCAGACACAGAGACGCGGGCTTGCAGAAATATACATTTGAAGAACAGAAGGAAGAAAACTTGCTGATGGTCGTGTGGTTCACTTTTTACTGTATGTTTACAAGTAAGAGTTCACAACACACACATGTGTGACAACATGAGAAAATATGAGTTTTGTATAAAATCCGTTTGTATTTCACATAAGAAAGCACTGCAGATGTTCTAGATCATCTTAGGAAATGCTCTGAGTTTAGTTAAATGCATTGTAAACGCAAAACTCTGCAGGTTCACTTTAGTTTGACATGGTCTAATTATTCTAAAAAAAGTTGTAGTTGTGTAGGCTACATTAACATTGGGACTAGATGAAATTTACAGAAATGCTTGTCTCTTCTGTGTTTGTATATTCTTTAGTCTCTGTGTGTATATTGCAAAGATATATGCGTATGATAATAATAATAATTACAAATATTGATTAAAATATAATATTAAAATATTGTCATTAATATTTATTTTAAGAATAGTATATAATCAGATACTAAGTAACTAGCTACTTTACTAGCTATTTTTTCATGGCATACTTTTTTACTTTTACTCGAATAATTTTTAAAATAGTGGCTTTTACTTGAGTAACAATTTCTCTAGTTACTTGTACTTTTACTTGAGCAAAGATTTTGGCTACTCTACACACCTCTGGTTGTTTGACTTTGCTGCGCAGACCGATGGGCACATAAAGACATAATATAAAAATGTCAGTACAGTGCTAACGATTTGTACGCACTAGTGCAGAAATTTGGTCACATTTAAATGCATGAAAGGTCGTAAACCACAAAAAAACACACTGAGAGATGGCACACTTTGTATGTAGAAATCCCAGATGTAGTGCCTGGATCATTAAAAGAAAAGCCATAACCCCCCCCACTCCCTTTTGTCCTGGTTTCTTGATACCATCATCAAAAGACCAGAGCCAAACCTGCCTCCAGGGTGGCCTGGATTTAGGTTGGTGCTCTCATTGAAAGTGTTGATAAACTTTTGTTTCTCCATGGGATATTTACGACTCCTACGCTTCAAAGCAAGCAAAGGAGATGTGAGCAGGCTCTCTGTTTTGTCTCACCTTCTCTGACAAAACTACACAAAACTGTCATTTTCTATAAATATATGTAAATATCTATTGTCAGGGATGATACCGGAGTCAAAAGCAGTTTAACAGGTTTATTCCACAGGAAAAAAATCACAAACAGAAATGGCATAAATTTACTTCCATAACAGGACAGAATATAGGAGGTAACCGGGGCTTGGGGAAATGGCTCGAGCACTCGGCCGTAAAGACCGTGGGGGAAGGGTGACAAGGCCGGGACTCGCCTCGAGGGAAGAGTAGTCCGTATGTCACGATAGATGGTACTAGTGAGGCGTCTCCTAAGGGAGAAGCGTGAGTCCAATAGTTCCGTTACAAAGTGTGAGGTAGAGTCTCCAAAAGAGGCGTTAATCCGAGTGTCCTGTTTGCCGGTTGTGAAGTAGAGAGTCCTCAACGGAGACGAAGATAGTTCAACCGAAGCTGATTGTCCGAACCCGCACCCACAGTGGTAGAAGATAGCACAGCAACCCAGGCGTCTCGGACTCTTGGTGAAGAGAAGTCCGGCAGGGATAATCTCCCCTTCGGGAGAGAACTCAGCTGGAGAGAGAGAGCGACACCAGGTGATGCGAAGAGAGCCAAAAGTGGTTAATGATTAGTAGACAAGAGGGGCGGGGTCAAGAACACGGAGTTGAGCACATGGTGAACTGTCAGGTGAGATCTAGTGTAAACACACACAGAGGACGAACAAAACAGAAGTGCTAGACCCGGGACCCGACAATCTATGTTATATGTTTGCTCTCTAGCCATTTTAAATAATCTGTAACTGTTAAACAGGCAAGTTTAATTGAGGCTTTGTTTGTATTCGTACGTCCGAATGAATCATGACTTGATGCAATTCAAACCCGGCATATTTGATACCTAAATGTTTGTCTCTACAATTCCTCCTTGTTTATATATATTGTGTGACCATAGAACACTTTATATTCATTATGTTATAATTTGGACTGGTATTTTGTAAAGTTGCTAGGAGGTCATAAAGATGCAAATTAGCTGTTGAGTGGACAAAGAACCTCTTCCCTGCTCAACTCTGATTGGTCGATTCAACTCAGGTGGGCATGCCCTCTCATGAAATTAAATATCGAGCCTGCTCTAAAAACACAGTTTGGCCTTTTTCTCTATACCTGCCCTCATCAAAAACTGGTTCGTGTCGTCTCTTCAGAGACTGCCTTTTCCCCCACTGGGGGGAAAGAAGGAACAATGGACTTTTGTTGCCTCGCACACCTGGCTGAGCCATGCGGCCGATCACGAGGCCCGGAACTTTTCAGCAGGACTGCATTCTGAAACCATTTGAACATTTCCATCTCACCACGCGCATACGTATATTGGTCCAGCACAGAGCTCGCAAGTATCCGATTCTATATATAGAATAGCTGCGTTAAGTTCGTGCCTCTTTGTTAAAGATGATTGTTATTGGTATTCAGAAATGTTTTACCTGCCTTGTGGCCATGCTCTCTCTCTCTCTCTCTTTCTTTCTCCGCGCTCCCTAGTGTGTTTGTGTTTCATGTATTGTTTGTGTTTTTGTGATTGTCATTATTTTTTGTCATGACAGAAATACAGGACGACCTAAATGCGGTGAAATCCAAAGGTGGTTATTAAATACAGGCAGCAATCAATAGAGCACAACCCCAACCGCGAACGTGCTGTCCGCGGTGGTGAGAACTGGAGTCCCCAAATGGATAAACACGGCGACTCGGGCTGAGGATAGGTCTCCGACACTGAGAAGAGGAAGGAAGTGCCTGGGAACCTCACTCAGTCCGGCACCCGTGCTGAGAACCTGGGGGTCGATAACGACCAGAAATGGAGTCCGGACTCCGTCTGCGGGTAGCTGCCTGCTACAGGTAGAGGTGGTGGTGAACGCCAACGAGAGCTGCCGGGAAACAGGGAGATGAACGAGGTAACAGAGGAGAGAGAGACTTAACTAGACAAGACAAGACGGTATCCAAGACAATGACACGACTAGGAGAACTAAACTTCTACAGACGAGCCGCAGCTACGTCTGGGGCAGTCTGATACTGGCTAAAAACAAGCAACGATCAGACAACAGACAAGAGACGCTGAGGGAATATAAGGGGAAACGTAATGAGACTGAAAAGGTTGTCAGGTGAGGGGCAATTACGGGAACGAGTGTTAATGAGTAACGTGCGTGTAGGTGCAGAGAGGAAAATCACCAGTGCGGGAAAGCCTAAGGAGACATGAGGGCGGGGTGAAATATGCAGACACCGAGCACGCGGTCAACCGGTGGCTTTCCACGTGCTCGACAACAACAACACAACCCACGTGCAGATAACACCCCGACCAGACCCAGGCCGTGACAATTTTTACCATGTAGAGTAGAGTTTAATAAACAACCATATACTGTATTCACTTGTGATGGGTTTTCTGTGCTCAGCTCATATACTTGGTCCCTCAAACTGTGTTTGATTTACGCGACCTTTACTCTAAATTCTGTTTGGTAAAGTCACGTTACTTATGGCCATGAGATAACGTAAAGTGTATAATATCATTGATGCATTCGCTGGACAAACACATACAAATATTGTTATACTTTATATTACTTATCAGAGACTGTAAAATATGTATATTTAATAACGATTATTATACGTATTTTCCTTTGAGCTAAACCAATTCCTTGACTGAAATTGATGTTTTAAATACATCATTTCATGAATGTGATCTTGATAGATCTGGTGTAGAATCATATTTGGTGAGCTAAGCTCCTCATTATTTTAACATGCAGCTAAAACCGCTACACATATGTAATTTATTTCCATGTTTTACATTTGGGAATTCATTATTATATATTTTTAAATTAGTGAGTATCTGTTTTTAATAAGCTTAGTTTTCCCCTCTCACTTTGACTGGGGGTGAAAGTTGTGTGCTTTGAGGAGGAAGAAAAATAAGGGCTGCAGTAAACTAAAATGGCGCATAGTTGGGGCCCCCATACATGGATTTGCCTAGGACCCCCTTTGTACACACCGCCCGTCGCTACTACAGATCGGATGGTTTAGCGAGGTCCTCGGATCGGCCTCGCCGGGGCTCCTCGCGGGCCCTGGCTGAGCGCCGAGAAGACGATCGAACTTGACTATTGGGAGGAAGTAAAAGTCGTAACAAGGTTTCCGTAGGTGAACCTGCGGAAGGATCATTGTCGGTGGCCGGGCGCGCGCCCGGATCCAGAGCGGCGGCGGGGACCACGGCCCCCGTCCCGTCTCCCCGGGGGCCCGCGGGGGCCCCCTACCCTACCAGACCAGCACTCGACTGTCTGCCAGAGACGCCGGCCTCGCGGCCGCGAACGCCGCGAGGACCACCGGCCAGCGCGCGGTAGCGCGCCGGGCCGGCCGGGGGGAGACTCCCGACCGGCCCTCGGGACCTGTACCTCGGCGCGGGGCCGGGGAGCCCGGCGCGGGACGATCGGCCGACACCGCGTCCCGCCCCGGCTCCCCCCCGGCCTCCGCCGCCCCCGGCGGGTACCCGCAGGTGCGTCCTCCGCCGTCGCGGGCGGGGGGCGGGCCGTGGGTTCAAAGACCCGGGTCTCCCCGCCACGGCGGGGAGGCCCGGGCGCCCGCCCGGGGTCCACGCGACCCTTTTTTTTCCCTCGGAAATAAACACAACCCATGTCGGCAAACGGACACGAACGCGCGGCGCGGGTCGCGAACACTCTGAGACAACTCTTAGCGGTGGATCACTCGGCTCGTGCGTCGATGAAGAACGCAGCTAGCTGCGAGAACTAATGTGAATTGCAGGACACATTGATCATCGACACTTCGAACGCACATTGCGGCCCCG